>NW_026598244.1:0-45438 GCF_029784155.1 Uranotaenia lowii | reverse complement strand
TCAATATCTAGTTAACTATAGGGCTCTGAACAGTTTATTATTGAGCTGAACACCTAATTTAATGTAATATTGTAATATAAATGTAATGATGAATTTTCAAATAAAAATACTAAAAAAACTCAAATTTTACTTTATATTTGTGGTTTTCAGCTGAATAGTGTGTACATACTAATTCTGATTAAAAACTTTGAAATCTGGAAATTTAATTGACAAATTTTGAAGTTTATGTTCTTTTAAATTTCTCAACAATTTTATGTTGATTGAAAAACTCATTCACAAGCTTAATTTTTTTTTTGAATTTTAAATCTAAATTTAAACCTGAATTCAAAAATTGACCTTTGAATCTGTTTCCGAATTTCTATACGATTTCCGAAATGTACAAAAAGTTCGATTTCCAAATCATAATTCCAGATCAGAATTTCATGAGCCAAATCTTAGAGCCATAAATCATTCATAAATCTATTATTTAAATTCTGCAGAGCTGCTTCAATCTTAATTCATTATTTCAATTATTTATTTTTAATATGTTTTATAAATCTGATTCAAAATGTGAATTTCGAATGATGAATTTAAATCTGGTTTTCAATTTTGGCCACTTAGAAGATTTTTTATGTTAAATTTTGTGTTACAAAAAAATTAAGAACTTCGAATTTGAATATAAAACAAATTTCTTCTTTTTCCATATTCGGAATACTATGATCAAAATATTGAAAATGCATTTGATCTTTGAAAAACATGATTCAAATATCATATAATATCAGAACCTCTAAAATGGGTTTTATTTAAAATTTTATATTCAGACTTGAATTTCTATGATGAGGTTGTCAAATTGCCTGGTTTTAACCAGATTGGCCCGGATATTTAATATTAAATTTGGGTAAGTCCGGTCCGACCCGGTTTCCCAGGTTTTATTGGAAAAGCCCGGATTTGGCCCGGGTTTGTTCTCATTCTCGTTCTTAAATCAAACTTTAAAAAAACTAATAGTGTTGTAATTTTGTTTTTCTATGTGTCCAAAATTTTTGCTGCAAGTTTCAAAAAATAATCATGAAAGTTTCTAAGTTTTTTTTTCTAGATTTTTGAAGAGCAATTCCTAGGTTTTGACCAAAATTGCCCGATTTTGCCTAGTGGAACTTTCATTCGATATTCAGTGACTAACAACATTTTAAAGCTCAGCGAAAGCCGCCATCTTGGATTTCAAGATGCCGTCGGAAAGAAAAAATCGACTGCTTCTAGTTGAACCCTTTCACCCAATACCCGGGTAGTGGTTTAATGCGACTTTTTGTCATTTACAGCATTAAAAGTTGAGCGAATGTCGCCATCTTGGATTTCAAGATGGCGACTGATAGCGAAATTCGACTTCTACTCATTTAGCACTTTCAACCAATGTCAATTTTGTTGGGGTTTCATGCGATTTTAAGTCATTTACAACATTTTAAAATTCAGCAGAAGCCGCCATCTTGGATTTCACGATGGCGTCAAACAACGAAATTTGACTTCAACTCATGATTTATTTCACGGTTCATTCACAACCAATCCCTTTTCATTCAAAAAGTCTGTCCTCATTTACTGTACTAATGATTAACGACTCAGAAATGAGGAACTGATCCTAAGCGTGTTATTGGTTGGCTTGCGAGAGAAACGTCAAATCGTAGCTTTTTTTGGGGTCATCATTAAACCATAATAAAACTAATCAGCCATTTTTCTGACCATAGAAAAGCTATTAAGCATTGAATTGACTAACGCCATGTTGGTTGCAAAATCGAAGAGCACAAAATGACGCCATGTTGATGGATTCACATTGCAAGCATTTGAAATTATTTTTTCAGGCCTATTTACCATCAACTCCATCATGACTGACCATCAAATTTGACGAGGCGCATTTATTTTGAGATACTATTTCATACACAGTTTAACTAAAATCTTGACTGGCAGTAGAAAAGATGCTCATAATATGGTTAAAACATTGGTGTATTGGCTATTAATTTTCCCAGATCATATTTCAATAATGCAATTATCATTCATCAACCATTATGGTTGCTGGAAAAAAAAGTCCGAGAGCTCACAGAATCGAAAAAAAAAAACAAAAATTGATAACATGTTTAATAATAGCTTTTTAAAAGCTTTGGTGACCAACATTGATGACCAACAATGTAAACAAACCGACAAGCAGCCGAACAGAATGAAATTGTGCTGCTTTATTTTTTACGTCTGATGATGGGTGAAGAAAAGTAACCCGAAACGTTACGTAAAATTTAAAAAAGTTGTTTCACTCACCGAAAAAACTCAAAAAGAAAAAACCGTATAAAAAGTACTGGTGATAAACTTCAATTCACAATGATTGGTCATGATGACGTATCTAGGATATGGCTAAATAGCCTGATTTTGGCTTTATTAGAGTCCCGGTGATGTTATAGAATAAGCTTTTTATGAAGATTAATGCTATAGTCCAAACGAAATTTTGCTGACCATAATAAAGCAATTTTTACTTGGTTGTAACGTTAATTATAAGTTCTTGCTTCCGAACGAGAGAAAATTTCTCACAATTCTGCATGGAGTTAAGGGCGCGAGGATTCAAAATGGACGTAAATAGCTAGAAAAAGCACTCTATATGCGTTTGTTCTTTCCATCCCTTCAGTTTTGTCGGAGAATATTTTCAGAACTAAAACTGACCGAGAGAAAATAATTTCGGACGAGTTATCTTGATCGGCATTAGAAAGGGATTGTGGCATCCTTGATATGCCTCTGGCTTTAACATCCAAAAATAGTATGAAGAGACAACCGTCTCATCAACAGCTATAGCAATCGCTTGCATAACTGACCCCTTTGGTAACTAGGATTCGAGGATGTCAGTTGTGCACCAGTCTCGAGAGAACCCTGAAAACGGGCCCCTCGGCATTCCACAGGGATGAGAAGTCATCGCGTTCTCATATTTATCGCTTAGTGTTACACAAGTGATAAATCAGTTATCATTATCAGATCTACTCGACTTGCTTCCCTGCACTGGGTAAGAATTTTGGTTAGTTGTTTGAAAAATTTTTGGACAAGAGAAAATTCTTTCCAGAAAACAGCTTGTTAATTGAAAATTTTTAAATAAATTTTATTTTTTACATGTACTTTTTAATCCAATATAAATTTCAAAAATATAAAATATACATATTCTTTAAACATTTAAGGACCCACAACTTAAAAAAAAATCAAACCTTTGAAAAGTGTACTTATTTTAAAGATCGCGTTTGCGGGACCACTACACATGATTTTTTTGTTGGCGCCATGCAAAAGTTTGTTTTCCACACTCTTATATACCATTGGGTGGTTAATCTAGCAACTTGGTACACCCTAGTGCTTATTCGATGGACACAAGCCAATTGAATTGTGGAAGAGCAATTGATAGGATTGGAAATACAGTCATCAATCGTCAAAAATATTCTTGGGATATTTAGTAAACCTATATAACCTCTGACTTCGTAAAACAACTTTAAGGTAAGAAAGTATGATTTTGTGTTTAGTTTGATGAGGATTCAGAATATAATTAGCTAGCACCAACCGTTAGAATCAAGACAAACTAAAATTGAATTCTTAGAACATAATGTTAACCATAAATATCTGCACATGATGAATAACTGTTGTTGTTTTATTAATTTGTAGACGAGTCACTAAGCTCTGCCTCATATGGTTAAAGTATTCTGATTGATTGAAAACGCAGCAACAACTTTCCATCTCGCATATTCCCTAACTGGGAAGTTACTCATTTCTCAATTTGATACTTTTACTTAGAATATCTGACAACACTGTTGTGTTACACCCAATTTGTGTTGTCTCGCTTAACCGTGTGATGATATAAACATTATTTAGTACCGCGTTTATCATCATCACCAATCATCAGCAATCATTGATACATTTTTCTTCGATTGCGAATCAAACTAAAAGATAGAGGAGAACCAAATAAACTGTGTTTTGATTCTGCACGGCGTTGCAGAAATCGTCTGCAGTCGGATCGTTCAGATCCGTAAAACGTATGGCTCCAGAGAAGTTTCAACATGATTATTCATAGAACACGCGAAAAATTGCAATTATATACTAAACTATGGAAACGAAGGAAGAATACACTTGACAAACGGTTCAAATCGAGCCCACTCGGCAGAAATTGTGAACCCCAAGTGGCATTCTAACAAAACACGCGGCGATACTTTATATCAGCAGCAGCAACTAGCAACAACAACAACAACGAAACCATAACGTCTTATTTATTTAATTAAATCGACCTGCTTTCGTGGTTGATTCTGCAGCACTCTACTTCACGGCCTCGATCTATACACCACAAAACATGTTGTTCTTTCGTAAAGCTGAATCGTACCTGTCCTTGTGCTCGGATTTTGTCTGTCTGACCATCACTCTTCAGCCCGAAGGTATTTTCATCCTCCCCAGTATAGGTCACTTCTGACTTTGCTACGGGATACCAAAAGAGCCCAGTGAACATCGAGCGCAAATCCAATGCTACCAAATCAATCGGCTCCGATCAAAACATGGTTCTTGTTGTGGGGGGTTTAATTTTTGCTGAATTTCTACTCTCAAAACTCCATAGAGACCGCACAGATTCAGCGAACAAGTTGCACATTTTCCCTCCTCGCCCGGGCAGGCCAGCCCGACATTATTAATTCATCCACTTCGTCATTTTAATTAGGAAAACAACGTGTTTCGAAGCGTTCACGGGTGCGATAACACCACATTCATGTCGTCGCTGGCTGGCCCCGCCCCATTCGTTCTTCTCGGTCTGACTGAGGCGACTCCCCTCCCCCTTCCATTTCACAACAAACGATTGATTTCAGTCAGCCCATAAAACAAACTCCAAATCGCGAGACGACAGCAAGCAGCCATGAGGATGGCCATCGATCGACGACGGCGAGAGTTCCCCAAGCTGATCGGAACATAAACTTTTTGCTCCGAATATGTCATACTACAAATCTACGAAGATGCGGGAACATCTTGGACGATTTTTTTACGTTTCTTTCTTCATTTCTATCTCGTCTCATCCCATCCGTATGTCAACACTAGCTGCTGTCGAAGAAAAATGTTTTCGTTTGACCAAAAGTTTGTTTGTTGGTACCGTAAAACGGGGTAACTTTGATCACCGGGGTAAATTTGACCAACAATAAACTTTTCCACATTATCATCAATAACTCAGTCTATAGTTTGAATTTTTGAAAACTGTTTTCTACGTTTGAAAGCTTATTAATTGAGTATCAAATAGGCTACATTTGGTTTGTATTTGAATTTTTTTTCTGTTAGTAAAAAATCTAATTTCAAAATCTTAAAATATCTATTTTTCTAAGGCTCGCAAAAAAAACAGCTCTCCTAATGATACCAGAAAGCATTTAGAAGCAAACGGGTTGTTTAATATGAAAGAATAACTTATTTTCTTTGTGTATGAACAGTTATAGTGCTATTTTTATAGTCATTTAATGATAAATTTTTGATATTTAAAAAATAATGACATTTTCCAAGAGAAAGCGCGAATCGGACAAATGGATAGGATCCCTTTCAAATCGTTAACTTAGATGAAAAAATGAAAATGGAAATAGTGGGAGGGCCTAGGGGAATGTGTGAAGGTAAAATTTCATTTATATTTTGAAGCTCAAACTATTTAGCAATTATATTTATTTTTACCTCTAAATGTAGGCAGCATCATAGTTCCTTTTACGATTATAATTATTTTTAAAATAATACGATAAAAATCAAGGTTAAATTGATAAACTTGCATTTGTATTTAAATATTTTGAAGGTGATTTGTATCCTTTATGATCAAGAAAACTCCTTAAAAACCGTCAGAATAGAGACTGATCAATGTCACCCCAAAGCATCCAGTCCTGAACAGAGACGAAAATTATTTTTAAATCAAATTTAAAGACAGAACAGAAAACTTAACAGAAAAAATAACCGAAATATATAGAAAAAAAGTGATCACTATTACCCCGGATTACGGTACCAACCAATGCATTTGGGATGGCATGTTAGGTTTTCATTTGAGACATGTTGATGTTGATAAAATGGTTCGGTTATTGGGGTTTTTTGGGTCTTCTTGTGTGGTCCTCTCTTGGGGCAGGACGCCATCCAGCACCATTTGGCTAGAGTTGTCATGCGCGCCAATAAATCATTCTCGGTAGGTGGGGAACACATTTAAGACGCGAAAATGTTTTCCAGCCAGCCATCCAGCCTTCGAGGAAATGGGGGAGGTAGTAGGTAGATATTGTATCAGCAAAACGTGATTAGAGTGGAAGATGTTGTCCAGCTTTTATGATTAAGCCATTAGCATTTACCGATCGAGGACAAAGGTACATTTGTATATTGATTGGTTTTCAGCATGAACTTAGAAATTGATTTTTGAATCTGGTATGAAAACTGCTAGGATATATTTCTCGATAGTTTACGATATTTCACTTCTTTTAAGCTGTACCTAAATTAACAATCCTTTTGATGGTGTGATGTTTTCACTAAAACGTCGCATGGCATCGAAACTTACCGATGCGCCGTGAGAACCATGCAGTTAATAGGATAGAAGGAGATGGGAAATTTGACAAAAAAAAGTGTTTACAGCGATTCAGGTGAACACTGTCCTGAATTCATGGATTGGTTAGAGTTTCTGTGCTCTCGTTGCAAAATTGAGCAGTTTTTCTATGACACGGAGAATCAAGGTTCCGAGCGGAAAAAATGCAATCTTAGTGTGTACACTAGCGTGTTCCAAAATTGCATAATTTCTGGGAATCTGGGGGTTCACCCTTCAAATGGTAGATTAGGATGTGGAGAACAAACTTTTGTATGGGGTCGACTAAAAAAACACGGGGGTCGACACGCAAAAAATGAAAAATGAACCAAATTCGAGTAAAAATTAAAAATAAGCAAGCTATTTTTAAGAAAAAAAATTTTTTGGTCCAAAAATTATGTATTTAACTGACCAAAATGTGTACCTAGCGTAAAATATTTATGATACAAAGCCATTAAAAGATGCGGATTTTTGTGCACTTAATCAAAGCTTGTTGTTTGTATCATAGTGTGAAGCGCTGTTCTCGATTTAATCCTTAATAAAAATCACAATTTAGGGAAATTTCCAATATAATTTATCCAATTAATCTAAATAAATACATACTTTGCGACAACACTTGCGACAAAAGGCTTGGATGGTTTACAGGAATCATCAGAAGGCTATATGCCAAATTAGAGCTGAATCTGACAACGGAAAAGGGTTGCACCGAATCTCAAGTGTGAAAGGGATTCTGAGACATTGTGTTCTGAAGAAGCCGTCGATATTGCGAACCTACTAAATCTGACAAAAAAAAATTAAACAGAAAATGGTTGAATTTTTGTTCTAAGTGTCAAGTCAGTTTGGTCAGTGGTTAAACTATCCGAATTTATTTTTAAAGGGTGTTCACGATCAAATTGCCACACACAAAACAAAATTTATTCGCAAAATTCGAGTTTTCTTCCGATTGCTAGAAAATTTTCAGGGATTGAAGAATAACTATTAAGCATCATTTTACCATTTAACTCGTATTTAATTTACAGTCCATACGCAAATGCCCGCACCTTGGCCTGAACCCCGGCCAAAAGATTCAGCACAACCTGTGAATCAACCGTTTTTTCAATGTAAACCAATGCTTTCTTCAGTTCCTTGACTGTCTTCACTATCTTAGGTCGTTTAAGAACTTCATAATCGCCTAGTACTTCTCGTTGGGGCGGAGCTCCGGAGTGTTGGGAGGGTTGAACATTTTCGGCACGAAATTGACCTTATTGTCCGCATACCACTTCAACACGTCCTTGGAGTAGTGGCATGAGGCCAAACCCAGCCAGAAGATTGTTGGGATGTTGTGGCCTTCAGAAGAGGAAGCAGCCGCCTCTGGAGGCACTCTTTCATGTACACCTGTCCGTTAATCGTGTCCTGGGTCACGAAAGGTGCACTCCGCTTCCCGCACGTGTAGATGGCTTGCCAAATCAGGAATTTATTCGCAAATTTAGACATCTTCCAAGAGCGGACATACTACGGAACGCTGAACTTATCCTTGGCCGTGAAAAACAGGTTGCCGGGGATCTGTTTGAAGTCGGCCTTCACATATGTTTCGTCGTCCATGATGCAGCATTCAACATTCGTCAGCATGTTGAGGTACAACTTTCTTCTCGTTGCGATTAGGGGTCTTTTGTACCTTGAACGTTTGAAACCCAGCCTTAGTTTTGGTCTTTTGGACAAAACTTCGGCTTAGGTGCAGCTTCTTAGCAACGGAGGCGTTCGGGTTTCGGTTGAAGGCCCCTACTACGGGGTTGTGATTTTTGGTGTTGTACGGAATACTTTTTCCTTCACTTCCGGGCTTCCGATCGGTGATCAATCGTTACTCTAACTACACACCAAAAATTTTCTAAAATTAAACGAGCCAGAAACGCTTCAACATCTAATAGTTTTTGTATCTAATTTAGATCAGATCTAATTTTGCGTCATTTTGTATCTAAACGACGCACACTACAAAAATTTACACATTGCAACAAATGTTAAGCTCGAAAAGATCTAAATTTATTGCATAAGGGATGTGTTTTTATGTCATGAACATATAAAAACGATAGCGTAAATGTAAAATCATGAGTTGAAATCAATCAGTCGTTGACTTCCACTGAGCCATTCATGAAGCTTGCCGCAGATTTGATTTGAGGGACATGAATAAAAACATTTTCTTCTTCCGTTTAGTAAGAGAGTAAAAATGGAGATCGTCAGTTTGTTAAATCGAGTGGAATTAATGGGGTTTTCAGCTTATCTGTGGCCGTCTAAAAAGGTAATGTGAGAAATCTTTTGTTTTCAAAATAATGTTTTGTGTTTTAAATATTTTTTCAGTTGAAAAAAAAGCCATTGATCTGGAGCTGAACGTAAGTGTTGCAGCAATAAGTGGAATTATTATTACTATTATCAGTTACCAGGAATAAAAAGCGTCCCCAAGCAAGGTAAAGTTACTCATAATTGTCTAGTTTTAGATTTTTACACCAAAAATTAATTATTTTGTCTCTTTTTTTTTAGCATGGATAATGATTTAAAATTTATGGAAACCTGGTTCTAGAAAGAAGTAGATTTTCATTTCTACGGACATGGCTCTAAGTGCTTTGAAAAATAAGCTTTTCGAAGCGCTTGAAATGGATTGATTTAGGGCAGAACCGTACCGCTTTAACTTTATCATCAAAAGCACGAGTAATTCAAATAACACTACTTAGATAAATTAAAATAATGAGAAAGAAAATATGAGTATTGGTCCAAGAGCAATCCTTGCGTAATTGAATTCTTATAATAGAATAATTATTTCTTTTGGTTTGGTTTCTACGAATACTGAATGTTTACGTTTTGATCAACAGTCAGGTAAATATCGTATAACTCAAGGGTCCAGCAGGTACCAATCATCGGTCGGATGATGGATACCTGCTGCAAAATACAAAATCCCCCCTCAACTGAACGTTTAACAGTGCAGCCATAATGATAACCAGCAACAGTTTGCGTTAACCTGATGGTTTAGTTCAATAGTTCTCGAATCTTTTAAACTAGCGCCCATCTCAAAAAATAGAAACTAAACTTCTATTAAACTAATCGAATAATACACTTAATCACATGCTTACCTGCCAATCCTGTGATTCAGAATTCTGGTCATCGCCAAAATTTTCTGCAACACTATCGTTTAATAGCACAGCAGTACTTAAAAGCACAGTTATTATTCGGAATAGTTTTTTTTTCTTAGAAGTTCTCCGTGTTGTAGTTTGAAAATATGTTTTCGTAGAGTACACACTATTAATTTTTTGGTGTAAATTTATGTCAAATTGGATGCACAAAATAGAAGCATCACTTTGGACATAAAATTATACTAGAGAAAACAGAAACGCTTGGAGCCATAAATTCTCAGGCTTAATTATATGACCTATTCGACACAATATTAAGTCACCGATGATGTAAATTTATGTGAAATAGGACGCACAAATGAGAAGCATCGTTTTTGACATAAAATTAGATCGTCACAGAAATAATAATAATGATTTCTTTATTTCGATTCACATGATTATTTCTAACATTCGCAGTGAACATATTGTTCTTTTAAGGAGTTGCTAGGCTAATTCATTGATGTCCAACTTATTAATTAGTGAGCCACCAGAATTAGCATAACAACCCCTTAAAAGATCAATATGTTCACTTGGAGTGTTGGAAACTATCATGTGAATCTAAATAAAGAAATCATGTTACTATTATTTCTGAGATGATCCTATTATATTTATGTCATAAACGATGCTTAACCTTTGTGCGTCCAATTTGATTTAATTTTACATCATCATCGAGTATCACGCAAATAACAATTCGTCATACAAATTTATGTACACACTACTACATAGTGCAGAGCAAAACTTGAATGACATATGCAAGCATTTGGAGACATAAACTTATAGAGAAATATATTTTTTTATAGCCACAAACTTCAGCAATTTTCACAGTTTGCAGAAGTACTAGTTCTTAAAAACTATTTTAGATTCCAATTATTGGAGTTACAGAAAGTTTTTTTTAAATTACAGTAATTTGAAACAAAAATAACGTTTAATAACTAATATTCTTATGAACCGTAAATAAATCTCAAACATTTTAGTCTATTCTATGTTATTATTTGGAAAATTACTTTATTGATTATTCGATATTTTCGATGATCAGCCTTAAAGAAAATGCAATTTCGTGATCGTCGACTATTAGGTATTGATTGAAGAAAATTGAACTGATACATACTTAGGATATGCTCGATAAATTTGAACAAATCATGAAGATGGTTGAACTTAATTTTATTATTCGTACCGAGGTTTTTTTTTGTCATTTTTTAGTTTATTACAATTGATAAAATTTTAGTACTTAATTCGTAAAACAACATAATCAAACATCTAATTTTAATTGAAACTAGATTGACATGGGTACAAGGGAATAATATAACTTATGATGGTTTGATATCTTAAGTTGGTAGAAACATACTTCACAATGCTGTTTTAGTAATTCAATTAACAATTTGAATTCTGTCTACTTGAGATCCACATTATCAGCTTTGCCTATAAAACACTTTGAGTAAAGTCAGAGGAATACGTTGTAAAAGTATCAGCTTTGAGTTGATTTCCTAAACCATTCTTTTTGCATGTCTCAATCTACATCTAGTGCAAAACTCAAAAATTGAACCACATTTTTTCGATTGCATGAAAACTGCTCGAATCCGAAAATTATATAAAAAATCGAGCACCTACATCGCTTGCTGATCCTAAACGTCGTCAACATCATTCCTAACATTATCTAATGCAATCTAATCAAATTTAGTGATAAATTCATTTCTTTCATCCAATTTCTTAATGAGGTGCGAGTATTCCGAACGATTTTTCAAATTTCAAACTACATCTGTGGTAAAATTCATATTTTGTTATAATATTTATCAAAGTTTTGATTGAATTCGAACTACTCGAATTCGAATCGAGCACCTTAACAATAACTCTAAGGCGTGTATTCTGTAAACTATCATCTGGACCCTGACATTCCTTTCATCCTAAGCGCCTCAATTGTGTATCCGACGCAATTGAGTTTGACAAAGCTGAACAACTTTTGCTTTACATATGTAGTCGCAAGCTACATTTCTTCTTAAGTCTATGATATACCTTTTTCGTTGGCTCAGTGGTAAAACTATTCGATGTCCACAATGTGCAATCCACGTTTCGTTTCCTGACGTTTCGAATATAGTTCCAGAACACATATTTAGATGCTCCTGAAAAGAAAAAACAATCTTATACTCCAAGCAACTAGCCACGCTCAAATCTTATTTTTCGTTATCGTGAAAAAGGTTTAAACATAGTTTATTTTTCTAACATGGTTTTTTTTTCTTTAAACAATTGAATTGCTTTTTCAAGAAACACGTCAACTTCAATATTTATTGTTAGGAGTACAAAAAGAATGGAGGAAGTGGAGAATTGTGACAGCACGACTTATATCACTCACTTTTTCTATTGATATTAAAATGAAGACGATTGACAGTGTAGAAAAAGTTATTTTTCATGTACCCTATCAAAATACAGTTAGTATCCAACGCATGTTCACAAAGCTTTATGACGTCAAGCTGGAATGGGTCTTTACTTTATTAGGGTAATAAAAATAAAATTCATTTACCTTATTTGTTTTCAGTTTTTGATTTCGGACCACTGGAACCTTTTACTGATGACTATAAAGTGGTCTCCTGACAATTCCGTCAATATTTGTGTTCTCCCTAAGGACCATCTGCATACACGTTATTAACGGTGGTTGGGATTTCTGGGATAATATCTGTTCGGCAAAATTGACTCCAATTTGGTTAAATATTGCCGTCATAACGAGATAACCGCAATCGATTCGGTGGATTCCATGGCAATAATACTGAAACCTAAACACGGTTAATTAGCTGAATGTCACAGAAATAAATCAAAATTTTTCGTACCTTGGACCATATTTTTCTGGAGGACAAGTGGCTCTGATCCTCCGATGTTCCCCGAACGATTCCGTAGCAGCGGGGCGTAGAGTACCACATAATTCACGGGTGATTCGAAAAACTACGCGTTCGGTGATCTTCATAAAAACAAAGGAATTGAGTGGATGTTGATAAACATTAACAAAAGAGAGGCGCAGAGTAAATAGATACACATCAGGTATGCCGTTCGATTGCCTTTGCGCATGTTAGTTTGCAAACGAGAATGACGTGGTATCTGTCGAATTATATTTTTTATTAGGTTGGATTGTTAAATATAAGTTCAAATTATCAATACTTGTATATTATAATACTTGCCAGTGAAAAGAGTTAATTTCAAGGAAGGAACATTTCAAACCCTTACAAATTAATCTAGGTCATTGATAATAAAATTCAAGACCAATCAATTACAATAATATTACAATGTATTATTTTTTTTGTTATGAAAGATTTCAATATTAAATTTACCTGCTTCCGTAGAGGTCTTACCTTTAAGAGGGTTAATATTTGTCAATTTCAATATTTCTTCGCTGAATAAAATACTTCTGCAGAGTGGGCGTTGTATCCGATTTACAATAGTAAGAGGTGAATCCAAACAATCAACAAACCAAACATTCAAACAGTTAAGTAGCGATTTGAATAGAACACGCACGCGAAAAAACTGATTTGAAATATATGATAACTCTGATAGAATGAGTCGTTTGGATTCAATTTGATGTAAAATTAGGTTTAAAGTGAAGTAAAAATACGTCTTTTTAACTGTAGGGCTCGCAAATTTTGTATTTGTCTTTATGTGTTAGTGTTATGTGTAGTTTAAGTTCAAACTGATGTAATATTAGATCTTTTCAAGATTATGACACAAAAATTTTAGGTGTTCAAGCGTTTCTGGCTCGTATAAATTTATAAAATTTTTGGTGTGTACGTATTTAAAATACCCAAAAATGTTATATATTTTGATTTTTGACAGCAGAGCAACACGCATAAAATGCTTTCAAATTTCTGCTTTGGAAAAACCCAGTTTAGCCATGCTGACAAATAATACTCAAAAACATGTTCCATACCAATCCTTTGTTACGAACAGCTCACTACTTGAAAAATTGATAAACAGTAATTGGCGAACAGTTTGACTAGTTTCCCATTGTATGTGAACTTATAAGAGTAACTGACCGCAAATCCCTTAAAACCGACGAAGTACTACGCAGTTGATTGAATCGATTGTTCAAACACGGTTTTGAGTTTTAATTTTCAGCCAAATTAATTTAAGCAAGGCATTAGGTTTCTTCAAACCAGAGATTCGTAAACGGGTTATGCGTGTCGCACTGCAGTCAAAACTCACAACAAAAACATTCGTGGGTGTTTAGTAGCGAAACGAAATTTCAATCAAATCTGCACTATCCGTACAATTAAATACTGAATTTCTTTAGTGCTAATGCGCAATTGAGCAATGGTATTACAGAGAAATCTTGTGACAACCAGAATATTAAATCCTGGGGTTAACAGGTAAGCGGAATACTGAGTGGCATATTTGAGTAATTTCAAACATATTTATTTTCTATTTCAGGGATTCCAAAGATTCAAAAAGCGGAAACTATTTCCGAAAAAAAGGAAAATGTTTGCAGTGCCGGAGATGTTTTACTGGTTATACAGCGATTCTTACACAAACCGGTGAGTAGACGAGAAATTTTTGTTTAACAATGGGAAATAAAATGCCCGCCCAGTCGTTTGGTGAATCACCTGAAAATAGCTAGAAGCAGATCTGTCGGAGGTTTTTCTGGATCCGATGTGGAAAGATGTTACAACGCACAAAATTTACATAATTCGAGACATTATTATTTTATCACCTTCAGAAAGTGTTTGACGAATAATCTAAATTAAAAAAGCCATTATGGTAGGCTTGGTATGCACCATATGCCATATGCACCGTTTTTTTTCCACGGTTCTTGCACATATACACGTTATTTGAGAAAAAAATATTTCAAGGCGTAGGTACTTGTGAACGGCGGATTTGATACCGCGTTAAAAACCATTTTGTAATTTAAAAAAAGAGGTTGTTTGGTAATTTGTTGAAAGTTTGAAAACATAAAAAAAACTTCCATCTTTGTATACTTAGGAAAATTGAGTCGAAAAAGGTGGTATATAATATTTGGAAATTTAACTAAGATTCCGTAGCAAAAGTTTATATCTATAATTCTATAATTTATGATTATCTGGAGGCAACTTTTACAATATTTTTTTGCATACATTGGCTTACGTGCTGCAAGAACACTTACTGAATCAGAATCTTACTATAATTCTAAGAGGTTTAGATTTATTCTGTATTACTCATTTTAGCGGTTTTGTGGCAACGTTAGAACTTATACTACACATATAATATACGTCGGACATCGACTGTAGATGGGCAACATCGAGCCCGAAACCAGTCGACAAGAAAGGTTATATTTATATCTTTTTATCTTAGTAAGAACTTTAAGTGTTGTGTCCTGTAATACGCCGTATATTATATGTGTGTTATTCTGTATTGTCTTATATAAGCTTTGAAAAATGCTGCTTATTTTGAGAAAAAGTTGATTTGACAGATTTCCTGTTCATCAAAGTTTTCCAAAAAAAAAGCGTGACATTTTGAGGAAAAAGCGGGACAGCGGGACATTCAACAAAAAAGCGGGACATGTCCCGCTTTTGCGGGACGGATGGCAACCCTACATTATGGTTGTCATAAACGATATTTGAATAGAAAGATAGATCATTGCGAATGGTTCTGTTGAACGTTGTTAATCAATTGTAATATTATCATAGAAAAGGCAACTTAGTTAATCTATGTTTGACTCAATTCGATAACTGATAATGATTAAACCTTTATATCTATTCATACGTCGTAATTCACAATGATTGAAGTTGAAGATAAAATGTTAAAAAAACGTAACAATATTTTAAACAATTACAGTTATTTAAAACTTTCCTAATACTAATAATACGTTGCTACAATATCCAATATATTAACTACTTCTATCATTCTTATAGGACTCCGCGATACGTGTTCAACGTTTTGCGCATCATGATTCATTCAGGAAGTAATAAATAAAACTGCCTTAAAGTTTTGGATTTTCAAGCTTTTTTTTAATGAATATCAATTGGACTGAAAGTGAAACAGACCGCGAGCCATAAAAACGCCGCCTGGAAGAAGAGAAATAAAAAAATGATACACTACACTCTAATAGTAATATATAAGAACAATTATCAAAATCAATCATGTGTAAATTTTGTTCAAGCTGTATAAGTTATATAACTTTTGATGCTACAATTGAAGAATGAATAAAAAATGTAAAACTTAATTCATGATAAATTGTTACCTACTTGAACTTGTTATCCATCTTATAAATTGGAATATCACCAGAATCTTTGTTAAGTGTTATCATAATAAATTTATTCTAAATTTGGAAAATCTATAAAACATCTAGATTGCTTAAATTTTAGATAAGGATCTTCCCAGCAAAACAATAGTGAAAATTTTTCCCTTCTGTGACATTTTAATTCAATGTACGATTTCAATGCATAAAAATGCCTCTTGATTAAATTTAAATCGTTGATGATGTGAAATTAGGTCTCGAGGATTACATCGATCGACCTGTATCTACATTCATGGAACATTTACATCGATTTTAATTTTACAAGCCATGATGTAATTTCAAATGAAACATAAATTTATGTCTAAAGCGATGGTCCAATAATTTGCATCGCTTTCGATGTAAAATTAACTTATTCAATGAGAATTTTTAATTTTGTAATAAAATTAATTTACAATGAGAAAGCGTTTGTGCTTTGCTACAACGAAGATGACAAATCCAAACTAACTGATACTATCCCTCTTTCATTTACATTACTATTTAAAGCTTTCGGAATCACAAAATTTAAGTGAAATAAATTTTTATCAATATAAATTCAAGTGAAATTTCCCAGTTTGAAACAAAAAATTAGTCATTCATCCTTATTTTTATTCCAAATTATGGGAATCGTTATTTCATTGAATTGGAACAAAAATAACGATGAATATTTTTGTTTTGCAAACTGTGAAAATTAACTAAAATTTATGTTAATGAAAATTTATTTTCCTAATAAATATCTCTGAAAGCTAACGTCACTGAAATTTAACACAAAGCAATGAAATTTCAGAAACGATCTAAATTTACGTCAAATAAGATGCTTTGTTTTTGTGCATCCAAATTGACATAAATTTACATCATCTATGATATAACATTATGTCGAATATGCCTTAAATTTAAGTCTGAGAATTTATGTCTTCAAGCGTTTCTGTTTTCTTTGCTTTAATTTTATGTCAAAAGTGATGTTTCAATTTTGTGCATCCAATTTGACATAAATTTACACCAAAAAAATAATAGTGTGTACTTAATCACAAGCGTCACCGAGGAACTCGCTATTCCTAACGTTTTTGCGATGGAACGATGCGAGAGATCCTTGTTTTCGTGATGAATGCGCAAGATTTTCTCACGCTCAAGCTGTTCTTTCGACTCTATTTCCGCAAGTTTTGATCACAAGACTTTAAAACTTGCAGGATGTAAACAATGCACTATGAACTAAAACCACCAAAATTTTCATTGAATTCTACCCAACGGTTAAAAAGTTAGAGCAGTTTCATAGTGTGGCAATTTCATCGAGGACACCCTTTATTCCTCGAAAACATCATATCGTAAAAACTATCTAACGGGTCAAGCCTTTTTTTCCGTACGTTTAACAGAGAATTTTCCTATATTTGATTTTCTGTCCCTGAAAAGTGTGATATTAAAATGTGCACTTGAAGCTTCCGATCCAAATTATACAAGAAATTTGCGGACACTCGATTCGGCACATACGAATTTTTTAAAAGCTTCTACATTTGGATATTTGATGGGAATGTTTGTTTCATGTTGAAGTGCTGGAATATTTAATGCCAAGTGGGTTCAAAAGAAATATGTTTAAAAAAGGGATTTGAAACATGTTGAAACATTTCAATAATCAAACCTTCTTTTTGAGCTTTTGAAGAATTTTCAACTTTCTATACATTTCCATAGATATTTCCATCAAGAAACCCAATATTGCGCTAATTTTTGTTCGCGAAATGGGACTTGGTTTTTTGCTATCCTTAAACTGAGTTTTAAGTTAAATTTTTTGACCGTGCAGCCACACAAAAAATTTCACCGCACCCCCTTTCTCGTTCGTAAAATTTAGTAAACTGGACCTGCGAACTGTCACCACAAAAGGCCATTACGTCATCTTGAATCGACTCATTATTCTCAATAGCGAATTGGATTAAAACAATCGAACCAAAACAATGTGTTGGTTCTGGATGAATAGCAGACGTCCTCTGCTGAAGTCGGGTAATGTTCCGGACCAACCCAAACTGCAAGTATCAACAATTTGAAACACAGTTTTTGTTCATGTTAATATATTTCGAGCATCTTTTTCATCTTTTGAACATTTCACCTTTAGAGCACATTCCATCATGCTTCACAATCATAAAACACTGAAAAAAAGTTTTTCTATAAGTAGAAAAAGAAATGATTCCTATTATTTTAACTACCCACACGCTAATAAACTTACCGATGCGCATCGCGAACCATGGAAATCCTTGCGCTCCGGTTCCATGTCCATGTCAGCCCATGTAGGCCAAAGCCAAATTTTCTTGTAACAATATTAACTCAATTAAACAAAATAGCTACTTCTTGTCTTCAATTTCCGCAAAATTGAAGAGTTGAAACATTTGGTGCTTTCAATTTTCATGCACATGAGGGAAAGAGAGCAAAAAAACTTGTTCCGTGTTATACGGGAGTGAAAGAGCTAGAAAATTTGTTGTTTGGTTTTGATCACCGCACTTTTTTTATGGTTTTCTTTGATTCCTATTTTTCGCTGATTTAATTAAAGCGAAAAAAAAAACTTCTTTTGTTTAACGTTTCGGCCTACTAAATTTCAGCCATCATCGGATAAAACTTGTTTTGCCGCGTGTTTCCCTAATGGCCGTCTCTTAATATTAAACACGGAAACAAAGATTTTTCAAAGATAGCTGAAATTTAGTAGGCCGAAACGTTAAAAAATATCAGTTTTAATTTCGTTATAATTAAATCACCGAAAAATATCAATAAAGCAAAAAAACCAAAAAGATATTTTTGTAAAAAATATCTAATAATTTCAAAACCTATCAAGCTTTCTCCGATTGGCGCACTGAAGCCTGTCAATCCCCCTTTCATTCATATTTCTATTAATGAAATCTCTCTTAAGTTTTCATTCCGCCGAGCATACCACTTAAAAAATTATAATCACTCTAATGAAAGTCATGAAATTTTGAAATCCAAGTAGAAGATTTTTCACTAATTTTCAAAAAATATCAATGCAAAAACAAAACTAAAACAGCTGAATGAAACGTCTTTTGCACTCGACAAAATCAAATCACCAGTTATTGGTTTCGGATTTGTTTTTTTCTTCCTCCGGCCAAAAATACTAAAAAATCAACAGTCTTGACTTTTCGATTGACCATTTGCTAGGCTTCTAGAGCAACTGTTTGGAACGCGGCCTTTCGGATTATTTAGGATTAGGACAGTACCGTTCCCGTAGGCCTAGCTTAGCTTCTTAGTAGTAGCAGCTTCAGCAGCAGCAGCATGGTCCAAAGATAGAAAGGCCAAAGAGCAAGTATGGGGTCGTATGCATTACTACTGTTATTATTTTCGGTCGTGCACGAAATTAAAATCGATCACCAACCGCAACAACGACCTTAAAAGTACGAATCGATCGGTGGTTTGGACCTTAACGAAAAAAAAAACACGACATTCTCGGATCGATGTCGATGACGATGACGACGCCCTCCCGCCTGGCAGTTGTCCGTAAGTAGATCACGCGCCTGTCGATTTTCTTGGTTGGTTAGTTGGCCAACTCCTGAGGTTCGGGCCATTGAGAGGGGCTTGGGCGAAAATTGAATTAAAAAATTCCTTTCTATCGCTGCTGCTGTAGAGCTGCCAGGCAATAGAAGTGGTCAATGGCCAACAGAGCGGTCAATGAGTCAGTGGGCAGTCCTGGCGAAGATACGGATCAGACAGAGGCTCTCAGAGACGGCCAGGCTGCAAGCAAGGTTGTTTCGTATCCCAAAAACTTTGAAAAACATCTCGAATCTCAAGTAGGTATCTGATTGATCACTGAACCGCGCGTCGTCGACGATGGCCGATTGATGGCCAATGGTGCTTTATCTGCTGTCGATTTCAATCAACGAACGGTATTGTGCCCAGTCAGTCCGACAGCCAGGTTGATGCCAGGGAGAACGAAAGTTACGAAATGCGGAGCAAGGCCGTTGCAGATTTGCCTGATTAGTTTCAGCTGTTTGACTTCGTTTGTTGGTTTAACACTTAATGCTGATTTCTCGAGAGGTTAGAGTTTGAAAAGCCCAAGTTTGCTTCATACTAACATAGGTAGTTCAATTGAATGGAGCAGAAGCGTGCAAAGCGCAGCATAGTGCTGCTTCGAATGAATGATTGGCAAACGATTAATATTCATTGATTAGAATTTCTTAGAGCAAAATCACGATGTTTTTAAGAAAAAACAGTAAACAATACTATTAAAAAATCTTTCCCTAATATCTTTATTTTTCTCCCGTTTTCAATATCTCAATTCTTTTAAGCAAAACTTTTTCAAGAACGAATAATTGTTGTTGAATTTTATCGACGTTTATCGGCGAGTTTTACAAATTAAAAACGTTTTTTGCCTTTCTTACAGAAAGGTATAGTTATCGGTCGATTTGGGAAATCCTTAATTATGGGTCTTAGATATACCTTTATAGGTACCTATCGAATCAGCTCGACGAGTTCAGACGATGTCAGTGTATTTGTATGTATTGGTGTGATTTTTTTATAAACTTTGTCACTACGTTTTTGCGAAACTGGGAAGTACAATAAAAATGATTTTTGTCTTAAAAAATTTGATTTTTTTCCCTCTTCAATGTATAAAAGAAAGAAAAAAAAACAAAATAGTTTGAAAAATAAATTTTCATAGTAATTATCATCAAATCATCACTCCAAAAAACGTGTCAATTCGGCTTGCTAGCCACAACCAGCAATCACTAAAATCAAGATTATCGTATATATGACGTCAAATTATACGTGACGTCATAGATACGCGCTTGCTATCTAAAAGTATGAACCTGTCGATGTGTGGAAGGGAGAACAGACAGGCTTCGCTCCCACTCAGGTTTGATGTCATCGTGACAGAAACCGTGTGGGAGAAAGACGACAGTTCAAAATTTCCCGGCCAAAGGTTGTATATAATTTTTTCATTTAAATGGTTCAGTTTGAAACCGAACCATTTCAAAAAATTTCGGAACCGAAGCTCCGAAATATTTAACATAAAAATGGTTTTCACCAAGGGGTACGACCCCAAAATTAATGAAGTCGTTGATGAGTACGTCGTGCCCACACTGCATGGTACGAAAGTGATTGATACTTCAGGTTGCTCTGTGAAGGACAAAACGACGAAGGGGCGCGTGTGGGAGAACGAAGCACACCATATTAATTTCTTCACACGCTCATTTTCATTAACCATTTTATATGGTTACTTAATTAATTTTTTAATATTGTTGCTTTTGAATGAATTTTTGGAAAAACTGCAATCATGATGGTAGTTCTCATGTAAAAAATATTAAAAGGTTAAAAAAGTTGACATTGAGATATTTTTCCATTCGTTGCCATTTTCAAAGTGAAGAGCACGCACGTTGCCATTTTGAAGAAGCACGCATTTTATCGAGGAGTGAAAAAACATCGTTTTCGAAGCTCATTGAAGAGAAAACATTTTAACCAAGTTGGGCCATAGTGGTCTTAGGCATAAGTCGTGTCGTGTAATATATGCACGCTCCTTTATTTTAACTCAAAATTAAGTACGACCGATGTTCAAAACATTGTTCGATTTTATGAACTTAAAGTTAAGCACTCTTTTTCCTCCTTGTGATGGTTTAAAACGGAATTCGAACTGCGAATTCAAAATTCATCCTTTTTTTTCCTTCGGCGAGGGAGCAAAGCTGAGTTCGACCTTATGAACTAAAAATTGAACTCTCTTTGTTGGACTGAAAACACTTAGCGAGTTCAGTTCGAACCGGAACAGAAACCAACGAACACGTCGCAAAATTTTGTCGTTCCGGAACAATTACCGGAAGACTATGAAGGAACTTCATAACGGAATGCATGCTCACCGTGTCAGCGTAAAATTCTGTCCGTCATTGTTATCATACGGTGAGCGGCTTGGAATGTCCGGAAACTTCCGGATGTTGTGTACTTCCCGTAGGAAGTAACATCCGGAAGTTTTCTTTGACCGGGAGTGTCAAAACTTTTCACCGCTCCGTAATTGTACCGGATGCAATGCAATGTACCGGAACAGCAACATCTGGGTACAATAAATTTTTTTCATCCTTTAATTCCCTGAAAAAAAAGCTACCCTCGAAAAAAAGGATAAATTCGAGTGAGGCTGCCGAACTTAGTATTGAGTATGCCTATCAGAACTTAGTTTTGCTATTGCCCAGTTGAACTCAAAGTTGAGGGCTGCCACCGAAGTGCTGTTTTGAACCAAAACTACTTAATTTTGAGTTTAAAAAAAGGAGCGTGAGTGCAAACAAAATAAAAATAACACTTTCTACGACAATACGACGGGTCGAATCCTTCAGGCATCTGGATGAAAAACATCATTTTCGGCAATCTAGTCTGCTGTCTGGATGTCTTCACCGAAATCGAACGTAAGTACATCAAATATTTATTAATGGTTCACATTCATGGTTTACAACACATTCCTTTTTCTATTTGTAGGATTATCTTGTTCGCTTTCAGCCAAGAAACAATCATTATCAGCTGCAAGCCTCTCCGGCACAGTCTAGTGAAGCCTCCCTGAAAGAGGCTCGATCTACCTTCATTCAACATCGCTCGCAGGCTTCCGAACAGGCACAGGACAAGAAATGCAGACTGGGTTGCAACATACAACACGGTGGCGAAGTGGTGCTAGAATTTATCGATTACAAGGCCCACTAGCGAGAGGATTGTGTTCGTTAGGTTCCATCCGAATGATGGGGAAAAGCTGTACCAGTAAAGGACGAATCACTCGATCTACTCCCGGGCGAAGCGGACAGTATCTTCAGCTACGAAAGCCTGCCGAAGAAGCACTAGTAAAAGTACATGTACGCAGCTCGATTTGTACAGATAGTCCGGGTGATGACCCCGAACGACTACAGCGATCGGGCCAAGTTCCAGCTGATGGAAGCACACAAAAATTCGAAGCATGTTTTCGTAGTGGTAAAAATGTATTGAAAAATTAAATGAAAATTTAATTCTAAATTAATTTGATTTTTGATTTTGATTTTTACAGGGACAAAAATTGTAATATCCAATCATGAAAGAACGAACAGATAGCAACGGATCTACATTGAAATCTCCGGAATGAGCTCTGCTTGCGAACGGCCGTACCAGTGACGTGCTGTATTCAAAATAATCATGACAGCGCCAATTTTCTCGACATTCAGTTCTCTTTTAGTGGCTCCGGAGGATCAGCCTTTGAAGTTGAACCGGTTCTTGATATTGTATTCGTTATTTTATATTCGCCTTGATAATTGATTCTGACCATTACACCTATGCGTGTAGACCAGGCCGACATTTCATTTACTAAACTAAAAATTGTAAAAATGAACATAGATACAAATTTAAAAATATATTTAACCGATCATTGGACTCTATGTTAGAATCATTGATACTCTATTCTCGCTGTCTTTACTTCATAGGTTACCAAGAGCAATCGTTGAATTATTTGAAACATATGGTTGGGAACCTATTTTTATATAGTAATCATTAATTATAAATTCATGTTCTCAATTGATTTTGAAAATATATTTAACCCATCTTTGGACTCTATACTGGAATCGTTGATACTCTATTCTCGCCGTCTTCACTCAATAGGTTACCCAGAGCAATCGTTGAATTTTTGAAACATATGTTTGGGGACCTTTTTTTATATTGTAATTTTTAATTATAAATTCATGTTCCTAATTGATTTTGAAAATATATTTTACTGGTCATTGGACTGTTCCCAGAGTAAACGTTGAGTTATTTGAAAGAATGGTTGGGGACCTTTTTTTTATATTGTAATCTTTAATTTTGATTTTGAAAATATATTTTACCCATCATTGGACTCTATGTTAGAATCATTGATATTCTCGCTGTCTGCAATCCATTGGTTACCAAGAGCAATCGTTGAATTATTTGAAACATATGGTTGGGGACCTTTTTTTTTATATAGTAATCTTTAATTATAAATTCATATTCCTAATTGATTTTGAAAATATATTTAACCCATCTTTGGACTCTTTTTTTATATTGTAATCTTTAATTTTGATTTTGAAAATATATTTTACCCATCATTGGACTCTATGTTAGAATCATTGATATTCTCGCTGTCTGCAATCCATTGGTTACCAAGAGCAATCGTTGAATTATTTGAAACATATGGTTGGGGACCTTTTTTTTTATATAGTAATCTTTAATTATAAATTCATATTCCTAATTGATTTTGAAAATATATTTAACCCATCTTTGGACTCTATATTGGAATCGTTGATACTCTATTCTCGCCGTCTTCACTCAATAGGTTACCCAGAGCAATCGTTGAATTTTTGAAACATATGGTTGGGGACCTTTTTTATTTTATATTGTAATTTTTAATTATAAATTCATGTTCCTAATTGATTTTGAAAATATATTTTACTGGTCATTGGACTGTTCCCAGAGTAAACGTTGAGTTTTTTGAAAGAATGGTTGGGGACCTTTTTTTTTGCCTTTCTTACAGAAAGGTATAGTTATCGGTCGATTTGGGAGATCCTTAATTATGGGTCTTAGATATACCTTTATAGGTACCTATCGAATCAGCTCGACGAGTTCAGACGATGTCAGTGTATTTGTGTGTGCTGGTGTGATTTTTTGTTAACATTGTCCACACGTTTTTGCGAAACTGGGAAGTACAATAAAAATGATTTTTGTCTTAAAAAATTTGATTTTTTTCCCTCTTCAATGTATAAAAGAAAGAAAAAAAACAAAATAGTTTGAAAAAAAAAATTTCATAGCAATTATCATCAAATCATCACTCCAAAAACGTGTCAATTTGGCTGGCTAGCCACAACCAGCAATCACTAAAATCAAGATTATCGTATATATGACGTCATATTTTACATGACGTCATTTACACGATGGGCGCGCTCACTACCTTACCCAATCGATGCGTTCAAGTGAGGAACGACACCTTTCACTCCCACTCAGAATTGCTACCTTCAAAATAACCTTGTAGAAGGAAGAAACCCTTTAGGAAGTCATTTTATTTTATATATAGTTTCTGGTTCAGCTTTACGCCGAACCATTTCAAAACATTTGAAGTCAAGCTCCAAATAATTATATTTGTCTATGGTTTTACCAAGGGGTACAATCCCGAATTAATAAGAATCAGTCATGAGTACTTCTGGCCAACATCGCATGGTACGAAAGCGATTGTTGGCCATCGATGTTTCGCTCAACGCTATATTCGCAAGCAAAGGTTGCTCTGTGAAGAAGATAACGACGAAGGGACGCGTGCGGGCGGACGAAGCAAACCATCTCAATTTCTCTCACACGCTTATTTTTTATTAACCATTTTATATGCTTTTTTAATTTATAATCTAAAATGTTTTGATATGGTTACTTTTGAACGATTTTTTCTCGTATAAATTTCAACCATGATGGTAATTCTCATGTTAAAATTTAAAAAAAAAGTTTAATATTGTATTCTTTTAATTTATATTCATGTTCTGATTGATTTTGGTCGGTATGTTTTTTTAAAGTTCAATAATTAAGAAAGTGTACAGACCAGCCAGATATACCACCACAACATAGTATTGGGTAGGAAGAGTGAAATTCACTGCATCAATTTTACATCAAATTTATTACCTTTCCGCAGAAAACAGCCATTTTTGAAAATAATTGTAACCTTTTAAATAAAAACTTTCAAGAATAAATTTCATGTAACTATATAGTCAGTTTATTAGAAGATAAATTTAAGTTTTCTAAGTTAGTGGCACCATATTGAAAAGCATAAGCTTGGTTACCTTATGCCAGTCCACCAATATTTGTAAAAATAACGTCTTGAATTATATAAAAATGTAATTCCATGAGAACTATAACATATTTGATTCTGTCATTTTGACTATTTGAAAGTTTCCAACTAGTTCCACATGTAGGGTGAATTGGTGAACGATGGCTCTTTAGAGGTTACACAAAGCAAACGTTGAATTAATATTAACACATTGTTGGAGACCTTTGAGATATTCAAGCTTTGTTTCACGCGCAAAAATGCATTGTAATTATAACCAAATTTTGACCAACAACAAACCAAATTTTGGCTTATGAAAGACAACAAAATGTTTGGATGATTTGCACAAGTATTATTTTTATTTTCACATATCGGTTTAGTTAATCAAATTAAGTTAATTCATCAAACACCCATTTTTAAATGAATCGTAGTTGTTAGAATTTGGGTAAGATTAAATTATCAAAATTTGGTTCAAAATAAGAAAATGATTGTGGTTATAACGAGTTTGTAATGATATGATGGGTAATGATATATATGCCTTGAACGTCAGTATGATAGTGAATACCAGAAAGACCAACAGATTGATCCACATTTCAAACTGCGTTATTCAGATCTATCTGACCACAACGACCAGCTTGAAGGAGGTCTTAATTTCTTCATTATCGGACATTTTGCGTCTGCTGTTAGCCAACTTGTTAGCCCCCTCAATCGGGCTACTGCTACTGGTCACTTCATTTTAAAGGCCTTCCTGCTCGATGATCGTATCCGACATCCGTTCATTTGCTTCCGTTTTCCTAAAGTCTTCGACATCTTTGGTTGGAGATCGTCTGGAAAAGGGGTATCAAATGTTTTTCGACTAATTTCAAG
Source organism: Uranotaenia lowii (assembly GCF_029784155.1). NCBI lineage: Eukaryota > Metazoa > Arthropoda > Insecta > Diptera > Culicidae > Uranotaenia > Uranotaenia lowii. The sequence goes on along the minus strand of NW_026598244.1, from coordinate 18,940 downwards.
CAAAAAAGTTTCAAACTTCTTACCGCTAACTGTTATGGTAAAAGTGTTTCGAATTCTAACGCACCCAGGTATTCCGCCTCTACCATGGTCGTCTGTTAACATCGTCGTCTGTCATTTTGTCGCTCAGAGAAAAAATGAACCTCTGTGACTTGCAAGTACATCTGGAAAGTCACTTCAGGTTTGGCTCCCACCTGTCATGCTGGGATTTCTTTCCGGTACAATATTCAAACTTTAGTAGTATCAAAAACTTAAGAAATTCTTGCTGAAAAAATAATTATCATACATGGTGCTGGTTGTGGATGAAATAGCCTACCAACATTTTTCTACCGGATTCAAATCAGTCGTCCCCGTTTGGTAATCTGCATTGGGCTGTTTTGTATATTCTGCCAACTGCTTAATAGGTTTTAGTTTTTACTTGGCTTTTGACGATACTTTTCTAGCCACAGAAATAAGCTCTTTGCTTTTTTTATTTGCGTGCTCACAAATTTGCGTTGTTGCCAAAAAATTTTATACTGCCAATCGTGTTACTCGTTCATTGTTAACTTTTTTTGATCGTGCATATTCGAGAGTAACGTTTAGCATTAATTTGTTTATTTTTAATGTTCACTTGGCTGAGCGTGCATATTCGAGAGTAACGCATGTAACGTGTTTACGTTTTGAAGAAAACATCAAAGTCCTGCATCACTAAACAGATTCATCTTTCGTCAAAATTGTCCGCGTTTGCCACAACAACCAGCAACCGGGAGAGCCACAGGAACAACTGAACTGAATGCCGACAAGATACTTGAAACTTTTGGGACAACGATCAATCAGAAGGCCCCCAACGAGCCCTGCAAAGCACTCACCGATCTATGGTTCCAGCAGCTCAGCAACTTCTGCCGTTAACGATCCAGTGGTCCTTCCCCTTGTGGGCGCAATAACAATCAACCGTGCATCACACTGGACTGCCGCTCCTCGCTCACACAGCACCTCAGGCATGTCACAAACAGCGCGGAGTATGTCCAGTTTCTCCACAAAATCAGCAGACCTCTGTTCATCTGTATGCCAAACAACCACAAGGCGGCTGCACCGCACCTGTGCGAAGTATGACCAGGAAACTGAACTCAGCTGCACCACAATGTTTTTCCAATACGCAACCACTGTCGGTTCGTTCAGTATCCACATATTGGCATGCCCCAATCCAACAAAAAAACTTAACGGTCCCTGTAGTAAATTCCCAAGCACTCAACCCTCCAAGTTTACAACATCATTCCGTGCAGCACTGGATCACAAGGAGGCATGATAAACCAAGGTTCCCCCTGCTATTCCTGAATCGAAAAGGAATGCTCAATTCTGCGCTCGAAGGACTCGGCTGTAACAACTCTTCGAACTGCGCCATTCCGTGATGACAAGTGTAACAAACCCAGTTCTGCTATACACTTAACCTTCAACAGAACCAGATCAAGCTGCACTTGACTCCCAGTCATACCATGAAATTACAATGACATTTTTGGACAAAAGATACCACTGGTCAAATGATGAGCTCGAACTATCTATTCTTGAGTTAATTAATTGATGTTTTTATATTGTAATCTTTAATTTTATACTCATGTTCCTAATTGATTTTTAAAATATATTTTACTGATCATTGGACTCTATGCTAGAATTATTGATACTCTATTCTCGCTGTCTTCACTCCAACGTTTGTTCCCAGAGCAAACGTAAAATTATTTGAAACACATGGTTGGAGACCTTTTTTATACTGTAATCTTTAATTTTATATTCATGTTCTTAATCGATTTGAAAATATATTTGATCGATTTTTGTACTCTGTTAAAATCATTGATACTCTATTCTCGCTGTCTTCACTCCAAAGAGAAATCGTTTAATTATTTGAAACATATGGTTTGGGACCTTTTTTATACTGTAATCTTTAATAAAAAATTCATGTTTCTAATTGATTTTGAAAATATACAATATACGGCTGGGGCTGAGTAAATGGCCTGAGCTTTGTACAAACAGCACCATACACCATGCCGCAGAGGGTGGTTTGCACAAAATATTTCGATCTGGACGATTTTACTCAAACCGTTTGCGCGCTCATTCAAGCAGTGCCATACCTCCTGCTAGTCAGTTAATGGTCCTAGTAAATCATTTGCAGTGTTTCATGGTAAATTTATTTGTTCAAAAACGTTTTTGAGTATGTTGACACTAATCACCAAGCAACGAGTAATTTCAAGTAAACATATTTAGTTTCAATTACTCATACCAATACATTCGATTACCATTCGAATTTTGATTTCTCCAATTGTTCGCTTAATTTAACATTGTGAAACGAATTCAAATCCATACGCAGAATACAAATTCAATTTACATTTTATAATTCATAATTTGGATTCAAAAACCAGCATCTAAATAGAATTCAAATTTGAATGCAGACTCACAATTCAGAATCACAGTTCAATTTAAAAAAATCATCATTCAGTTCAAAATAATATTAATATAATAATATCAGATTCAAATCTGTTTTTGGAATTGTAATTCACAGTTGTGAATTCAAGTTCTGGTTTAGGATTCAAATTGTACATATTTCTGATAAAAAATAGAATAATTGAGGCCCTCAGGATCAGAGGGGTGCAAGTGCCAAAAAATCAGTTTTGAGTTGAGTATACCTAACGATTCCTTATGTTGCAATGTCCATCCGGTGCAAAACTCAGATTTTTTATAATTTTTTTAACACTTGTTTGATTGAATTAAAACTGCTCGAATTCGAAAAATATATGAAAACTCGAGCAACTTCACAACTTTGAAGCGCGTTTTCTCGAAACTTTCATTTAGGCACTTGTACCCCTCTGATCCCAAGCGCCTTAATTTGAATTTAGAATTTACCTCTACATATTATAATATCATGGGGCTAATTCATGAGATTTTATGATTTTATATTAAAATGAACGGGTTTCAAATTACATTTTCTGTTTTTAGAATTATATATTTGATTCCTATCTTTTCATGTTGTAGCTGCAGAAACAGATTCAAATGATTTTTAAATTGTGTAATCTAATCGAATCCGTTGATAATTTCAAAAGATCACTTGTTTTAATTTTGTGTCAATATCAGTTGCCCGACCTATAACGGGTTTCGACGAACGGAGCTTTAAGCTCGCGAGAATAAAGAGGCTACTTTGTACGTCCCGCAAGTCCAAATCAAGCTTTTCAGTCCGGATTTATAATGTTTCGGACAGATATCACATACTCGCGTATGTCGGCAAAGTTGCGGGCAGTAAACTGACACTGTACAGCTATCACTTATGCAACATGTTGTCATATTGTCTGTACATCTGTAAATCTCATGTCTCGTCGGGGTGAATGATGCTCGTTTGCCCCTGGTCCGCTGTATGGCCGTAAATTGCCACTGCTACCCCTTTCCCTGGTCAATATTTACTAGGCTTCGGGTGGCTGGTGGCAATGGTAGTTACAGTTGAGGCTCATTTTTGGTGCGGCTGACGACTGCGCAGTCAGAACAGGTGTGTCTGACTGTGTTGTTGTGGCTTGCTAATAACTCCTAACGGAGGCAAAATTAGAAAGAATTAGAATATTGTAACTGAATGAAGTTCTGGTGAATGCTCAATGGTGCCGTGAAGACGATTGATGGGTGATCACGTTGCCAGGGATCCTCAGGTTAATGAAAGTTCAGGATGCCGCGTCACGATTTGGCGTGGCTAGGCTGTCTGCTGGCAGTAAAGAAACGACTACATCTCTGATGAAATGCTGGACGACCAGTGTGTGGCGGGAGTTTGATATCATATCATGAGAGAATTATTCTCTAACATTATTACAACAAAAACAACTTACTAAAAGCGCAATTTCAATTCAAAGTAACATTTCCATTAGTCGTTGAAATCGTATGTTTTTATAAACTGTTTTATATTTACATATACTTTAAAAATTTCTGTGTAGATTTCATACATCATAGAATTGGAAATTCAAAACCGTTTTGTTTATATAACCTTTCGAATTTTTTTCTGCGTGAACATAATTTTTTATCGGCAGTATGATAAGAGGGTTTGTAATCAGGAACAAAGATTCAGGTTCAAAATTTAAATTCAGTTAACAGATTCAGGATTCAGATTTAGAATTCATGTTCAGAATCTAGATTCAGAATAAAATCGAACTTGGTTCCTGCAACTGTTTGCTTCTTACTCTGTTAAAGAATTTAATTCATATTTACAATTTAGAATCGGGATACAAAATTCAGAATTACCATTAGATGCAGACGCATAATTCAGAGTCACAGTCAAAATTCAAAAATCATCATCAATCCCGAATTTATATAAAAATGCATGAATTGAAATCCAAATGCATTTTAGTCATTTAGCATCAAAACTAAAATTTCGATTATCCAAATTTCCCCCCTATGATAATATTTAAAATTTTAAAGTCGATTTTTGACAAAAACAGTTTTCGAAACAACATCACTTTGGTTGAATTTCATGAGCAAAAAGTGGTTTCTCGTATTTCTCGTTTCGAATCAACTACTAGATTTGCCATTTGGAAATGTTACGCGAGATTTGCAAACATATCAATCGCCCACTCTTTCAAGCAAAAGCATGAATACACGCTAGAGCGAAAGCTATTTTATTTGGGAAGCAAGAAGGAGAGAACACCGAAACAAACCAAGTTATAGAAAATCGTATCGACTTTGAGAAAACGAAGTCTGGCGTGCGGAAAGGAAAATAAAAACAACGAAACAAATCTGGTTAAGTTGGCAGCTTCACCTGCATAACCTAATTAAACAGTTGGTATTTTCTAGCCGTGCTCCACCGATTGGCCACCAGCAACGAGCTGTTCGAAATTGGAAAAAACATCAAAAAAGGGGTTGAAACCGTGAGTATTTATTGGAACCAAATTTATATTTATTCCTGAACGGAAACTCTTTCTCTGACAGGACCCCTTCTTTTGATCGGTCTATTTTGAGCTCTCGAGATTCACCTTGTGCACTTTCGGTTCCGATATCCAAGAGGGCAACTCGCCACTTCCCTGTTGACTGAAAGCACATTCAGACGCCGCTACCAAGGAAAGCAAGTTTCGGCGCCCTCTTCCGGAGCACCCATAGATCGGAACGCCAGCAGGACCCTGGTGCTTACATGTTTGTGCCGATCTAAAGGAGTGAGCCATTCGAAAACCTTCCAAGTCACCGGCCACCGCCTTTCATTCGCTGAGGGCACAACTGCCGGTTTTTTCGTATCTACTGGTGGTGGAACACGTTTTTTGAAGTCCCGTTTGTGGGATTAGCCAACTGCAGGAGGACAGTTTCGTTTCCCTAGGATCGATGCGGTGGTTCGAAGTACGAGAAGGGGTCACCGGTGCGGAAATACCCTCTCAATCGCTTGGCCAACAGATGACAAGGGAATGGAACACCAGAGATAGTCCACAGAATGGACAGGAACATCGAACGTCCTTCGGGCGCGCTGAAGTGCGCGGTATTGCAGCTGTTGTCAGCTGTATCACGCGTGCTAAAAGTGAATTGTGGTGTCCAATGTCAATGCCTGAAAGCAGTGTGGAGGACTGGATAGATCTGTCGTACTCAACGGCGGAAGTAACAGCCCACCCGATGTGGGGAGATGATACGGTGCGGCGAAGGGATTGGGCGAGACTCAAACAAGGTCTGCCAGCGCCTAATAAACGCCTGGAAGGTATGCAACCGGAGAACCGAAGCATCTAAGCAGAACCAACCGTAAGTCGTCGTAACTTTTATCAATATTTGGGGAAGAAATGAATGGGTTTGTTTCGCAGTTCGGAACCTATCGATTGAAGTTAATCAACACTTCTGCTCGCAAAAGTTTGTAGATATTTTTCTGTGGCACCGACCAAACCAACCGTTGTTACACATCATTTCTAATTTTTTCAACGTGAACATATATTTATGTCAGCAGTAAAATAAGATGATTTAAAATCGGAAGAAAAACATGAACTTAACATTTCATGTAATATTTAATTTGATGTAACACTCGGTATGATACATTGTAAAAGAATTTAGATTTGGGTTGTTAATAACATGAAACCATTTAACATTACATTACCATAACATCTTACCATAATGGCTTAAAATGGGTAATCACAAGAATTGTACACCGCATTCAATTTATTATTTATAAAAACAAAAATGTTCTGAATCTGTAAGAAAGGCTCTAATCCACTGTTAAGTGTATTAAATCGGGTTTTTTATCAGTTGTCTAGACGTTTCGAGCTACTCTGGCATTCGCTCCTCTTCAGTGGACACTAAAATATATTTTTTATTTCAATTTAGCACTACAATTACAATTTTTTATTTCAAACTTACAAATTACTGGCTCTCGTCTATACTTATTTGTTCTGGCTCAGTTTGTTTTGTTTTGAGTTTATATTTGTGTGTTTCATTTGCAAATGAAGACTGTCGTAAGCTGTTTTAAAATAACATGAATCTCGTGGACTTTTTACAATACTGTTGTCGTCTCTTAGTTTTATGTCAAAAGTTTCTGTAGTTATTCTTGCACTGTACCCTGCTACTTTTTCTAAAATTTTGGTGTTATCGAATATGACCAGTTTTTAAGCTGTGTTATGCTAAACCAGTGCTCATTTGATTCGTTGATAGTTTAGCACAACACAACACAATTTTTTCTGTTACTAAAGTTAATATTGGAAAAACATAAATATTTTTCATACAACTTGGGTGTTGAATTATCAGACAAAGTTGAATTTTGCAAACAAAAAATTTAGGTTCTCAAATGACCCGGATTCTGAAAAAAAAAAATTCACTCCCGCCTAAATTGATCCTAGGCCTAGTACAAGATCCCATGTCGAATTTGGGTTATATCAGACCAGGTGAAGGGATCGCTCAACGAGCTTGAAGTTTGTATGTTATTTTGAGACATTTTGTTTGGAAGGTCTATATAAAGTCAAATAACACCAAAAGTTTCCGAGCGTGTTTTGAGTTAATTCATAGGTTTAAGCTGAAAGAAAATATAAATATGTTTACATACTCATATTATGTTCACGTTTTATAAATGACCTGAAAATGTTTAAGCACAGGTTTAAGTGTTGCAACTGTCAAACATAGCTTCGCCTGTAATTATTCAATTTGTTTTGTTTTACATCAATCCTAAATTTTTTAATCAAAAAATTAGTTCAATTTCAAAATTAAAAAAAAATATATTTTTTAAATTTTTTTCTTATGTTTTATGCTGACTTATTCATAACGTTTTTAGGAGCTGATGCAAAGTTCCTTATTGCTTTATAGTTGGAAGTTTTGTTAAAATGATTTCTAACCCCCCCCCCCCCCCCCCCCGCCTTCAAAATTCCCAAAAAACCAAAAGGGAGGAGTACATAAAGTTTGATTTTTTTAATGCAAAATTCAAAGGATTTATCAAATATCCGAAAAAAACCAAAAGCAAAAAACAAATTGTGGACGATGGGTGTCTGGTGACATTTAAATTATTTTGTTTTTCTTGAATTTTTCGATTAAAAATTACTTGAATTATAGGTTTTATGCAATGATAAAGTATGCATTTTAAATGCATACAAGTTTTCGTGCCAATATTCTAATTTAGTATTTTTTCATAATTTTTATTATCCCCCCCTGCCCCCCTCACGTTATTCCAACTCTAAGTGACAAAAGAAGGATTTGAAATTTCTTCCGGCCTTATTAAAACTTATTAATACGTTCAAATTAGGGCAAATCAGTCCAATTTTGTATTTATAAACGACGTTTAATTTATTCCGACGTTTCGATGTTTATTGACACCATCATCAGGGATCCTACAATGTTTTTTTTAATTATATTAATTGTAAACTAAAGTGTATTGTTTGTGTTGATTGTCCTATTTTCTAAGCCTACTTACTTTATCAAAAAATCTGGCCAAATTCAGGCATTTGATTTCAAAATTATCGACCAAAATCCGGACAAATATTGTCAAAACCAAGGAATTGATCATAGAATATCAAGATAAAAAAGAATTGAAGATATTTTTTTACATGAAAATTTATCAGCATATTTAAAATCGTATTTTAGGCCTTCAAAAAACCTTTTACGATTATTTATAGGAAACTTGCACAAAACAATTTCGTTTTGCACGCAAAATTATAAAATTTTGTGTTTCTTTAAGTTTGATAAGAAAATGAAAATGAGAAAAAAAACCCAGGCAAAATCCAAGCTTTTCCAATGAAATCTGGGCAACAGGGCCGGACCGGACTTTTCCATTTTTTATATTAAACTAGCTGACCTGGTGTGCTTTGCTACCCTCTCCATGGAAATTTTAAGCTTATTAAAAGTAATTTAATTGAATTAAATTTAACTTAAATTTCAACATTATTCAGAAGTGAACTTTTTTTCATTGCATCTGAGCTTATAGATTGTCTTGACTCCAAACTAAGCTTGCCAGATTCCCCGGTTTCTTCCGGGTTTGCCTGAAAATTTAATACGAAATTTGGAAAAAAGACCGGTCATCATGTTCGTCATTACATTGCAAAAATGTCCGGATTTTGTCCGAATTTATTACCATTACCTGCAAATAGAACCAGAAAAAAAAAACAAATTGAGTAGTAACTTCACATTCACATTCACAGTAAGGATAATATTCATGTGTCCAAAACTAATTTTTACGAGCAAGTAATCATGAAAGGTTTTTTTTCGATGCCCAAAAAACGATTTGAAATTTGCTGATAAGATGAATAGAAAAAAATTTTTTTTTGTAAATTTTTGTTGAATTATTTCTGGCTTTTGACCAAATTTGCCCGAATTCGGTCGACGATTTTGAAATCAAATGCCCAGATTTTGTTGGGTTTTGAGATAAAATTTCCCTAACTTGTCCGGCCTAGATACGTGCTCAAAAAATTCTGGCAACCTTAGACTAAACATTAGGTGGAGGGTATGGGGCCACAATTAGAAGAGATCTTCAATACAATAAATAATCCCTTTATATTTGAAACAAAATCGCTTCTTTTAAAAGTAGCGGGAGTTTTTAAATACAGGCAATTTCGAACATAATCGAAAATGTGCCAAATTTTTTTAAAACACTAGTACATGGGTTGTATCAATAACATGGTCAACCTTGCGGAATTCGTGTCTTCTTAATGTCTACGTATATGTTACATTTATTGAATATGATAATTTTCACTCATTAAGATAGAAAGCGTCCGTCAATACAACAGATCATCTAATTTTCTAAAAATTATTTGTCAATTGACAATTGAAACGCTTTCCTTTATCAATTTCTAACAAAAAAAAATTATCGAGAATTAATCATGTTTGTTTTATTTTGCTTGGCAAACCAAACTTTTTGAATTCGAAGGGGTTTAAAAGAATTACAGAAACTATTCCTGGTCTTTGAAACGGCTACACACCAAATTTCACGTTGATCGGTTCAGTAGATTCCGAAAATTGTTAGAGTTGTTTCATATTTCTATAAATTTTGCATGGGAGCCTTCCCCTCCTTCATTTGGAGGGGTTTGAAAGTATTACAGAAACTAATATCGGTCTTGAAAAAGGTTATACACCCGTATTTCATTTGGAGAGGTTTGAAAGTATTACAGAAACAATTCCCGGCCTTGTAAACGGCTACAAACCAAATTTCACGTTGATCAGTTTAGTTGTTTCCGTAAGTTTGAATTGCGTCATGTTTTTTTTTTTAAATTTTGTATGGGAGCCTTCCCTTTCTTCATTTGGAAGGGTTTGAAAGTATAAAAGAAACTATTATCGGGCTTGAAAATGGGTATACACCAAAATTTCACGTTGATTGGGCCAATAGTTTCCGAAAACTGTTGGAATTGTTTCTTTTTTTTTTAATTTTGTATGGGCGCCCCCTCCACAATTCCGACAATCCGGCATGCGAAGATGTTCATCATTCTAAATTTACGAATTGAGGGGAGGTGTTGAACTTATGGTTTTTGGATTCTCCCGAGGAAAGCGTTTTTTCGAATCAGCAGAAGAAATCTGCTGCTGCATTAGAGAAACGAATAAATGTTTGTTTTGGTTCACCGCATGCTTCGGGAAATTTGCAATCGATGATTGCCAAACAATAGAATAGTGATGATGATGACATTATAAGTGTTTAAATTATCACACGGTAAAGCAAGAATACTCAAGTTAGGTTCGTGGTAATACAGCAGTGTTGCCTGATATTCTGATTGGTTGGATCAGAATATCACACCGAATTGAGTTCATCTGTGGGCATAGTTGGTCCGCACTTCTCAAATCCGACAGTGCGCTGTGTAAATCGCACCATTATCTTCTACGATTTGAAGAGCACCACACTTCATTCCGAAATGCTCTACACTCGTTTCCGAGTACAGCCGAAGCCAAGTGCCGAGCAAAACCGGTGCCCAATAGCAACACTACTGTGTGAGCAGGAGATATCCCGAAACACACAACTGAAGTGCATTTTTTCCTTCTCTTCCTACCACAGTAGGCAAACAAACAGCACGAAACGATATTGCTTCTTCTTCTTCCTTTTCTTTTTGGGAAAGAATCAAGCCTACTGAGTTGCTTCAGAGCTGCTCCCCTAGACTTAATGTGATGATTTTTTTTCTCTTGCTCTCACCCTGACGAAGCGTTCTCTGCTCTTTGATTGGATGTACGCCCGGCGTCTTAACAGAGCAGGGCAAGTGTTTCAGAACGAAAAGTTCACTGAGTTGCATTTTTCAAACCACTCGGGGAGAAATGGACAACCATGTTTGTGGGTAAGAAATAAAAATGTAGATAGTAACAAATTAGTATCCGCGAATATATTTTGTAGCTAAGATATGACGTGATAGACAAAATGTTAACTGAGATAACTCTATCCCACCACTGAAACCATCCGGCCATTTGATTTCAAAATTTTCAACCAAAAATCCGAAAAATTTTGTTCAAAACCTAGAAATTACTCAACAAAAATCAAGTCGAATAACATTTGAATCATTTTGTATTCATCAAAACACATCACAAGTATAATCTTATTATTTTATCCATAAAACCGTGCATGATTATTTTGGTAAAATTTGTTAGTAAAATTCCGTTTTTGGACTCAAAAATAAAAAAAAAATTGCAGAAAGAATTGGTGAAATTAAAAATAAAGACAAACACCGCTCTAGCCGATTTTGGCTTTTCATAATGAACGTGGACAACTTAAGAATAAGTATCATCTTACCACACTAACTGCTCGGCTACCGAGACATCATCTTTTTTTTGTAATCAATCTATAATTAAAAACTGTTTTTCACAAGTTGTAACATTCAACAGCCATTTGAAGTTGATTGTTACAGTTTAACCAACTTTTTATGAAAAACAATTTCAAACACTTGAATTCATTTTAAACATCAGCAACAAACGATAATCTAGGTCATCGCTCGATCTCAAAGCAAGCTTATAAACAATTGCATCAGAGACCAGCTGCAGCAGTCGATCGGCCTGCCCCTCGTAAACTCTAGTCCACCTGAGTGAGGAGTGCATTTCTTTGATGATCTGCACCAGCAGCCATGGCAACCAAGTTTCAAAGATCCCCGAGAGCAATTTCGTTCAATTAGCGAAAACATTTTCCCACAGTAATCACACCGACTGGCTCCAGTCAGCTTTCCAGTGATAGTTTGGCAAAAGTGCACTTGTTGTCCGATACCAAATGCAGCATCATCTGAAGGCACCTGATGATGGGTATCAGCCAGCAGTGGTAAATCCTTCGAAAAACATCAGTATAAAAAACGGGCTCATCCCAATGGGTGCCCCCGGGTGAGGATGAGACTTCCTTTTTCGTAGGGCTTTTTCCTACTGGTCCCCAAACTAGCAATCTGATGGTTTTGTGCCTTTTTTGTTTCTTTGATGCTGTCGCAATTGAGAGATATAGTGGTGGATTTTTATTCCACCAGCCCTGAAGGGCGATAATTCGAGCTGAGAAACTCCACTACTGCAGACAAGTTCAAACCGAATAAAAAACAACATACTACAAAGCAAAGTACAAAAAACGCGAGATTTAAAATCTGCAATCCAACTGCAGCAGCCTTTGGGCCACTTAGTTTTACTTACAGAGCCTCTCCTCGGTAGGCTCTTTTGGATGCTGGAAGCAGAAGACATAAGATCGGTTCAGATTGGAAGCGGCAGGTTCCAGGCAGGGATCTGTTCCATTATCAGAAATCACATTGAAATGGCGGGAAAACATCTGCTTGGTAACACACATTTTGGCCAGGCTGAATTCGAAGGTTGTAGTTAACAAAAAAAAACGGTGCTGCTGCAGAAAAAGTGCAAATAATTCAATTCGAATCCGTGCAATGAAAAATCAGTGCAAAGTTTTTATCGGAAGAGATTGGATTTGTTCATCAGATTCAAAAACTAAAATAAAGAAAAACTTTAATTTGAAAATGTAAAGATAGAAAGGAAGTTTTTTTAAATTTTTTTAGGAAATACAATATAGCTGACAGAGAGAAATTGTTTGGAAAATTCCAAACTGTGTAGTAACGTTTAATCATTAAACTTACAGTTTTAGCACGACTAAAGGTTGTGTTTCAAAGTCCTGTTTATAGAATTAAATATTTTTTCTGAAATTTGCAAAAAACAAGTTTGCCCTATTGTAAATGGGAAAATTCATAAACCACGAACAAAACGAATATCTTCCCTCCTACAGAAACCAAATTTATGAAAATATACTTTTCTCTATTAAAAAAGTCCAGAAAATTGATTGGATATAATTTCAGACGCCGCACAAGGTAACGAATGGATATACAATTCTTTAATAACCTCTTATTTTCCTATATTTTTTAACAATCCAGAAAATCACTGATTTGGACTAAAATATGTTGAACAAAATCTGACCCATTATGTTTAATTTTATCCAAGAAATCGAATGAATACTGTTTGAGCCAAAACATGCTCCAGAAAATGGAGTTACGGCTGTTTTACCCTCAATACCCTCTTTATTTTACAATTAATTATGAAAAAATGACTTCAAAATTTTGAACCAACTGAGTATCTTGTATGTTTGTGTTTTTTTTATTTGGAGGAATCGAATGAAGGTTATTTGAGCCACCGCACGCATCGGAAAATGGAGTTATTACTGTTTCAGCACATTTTTTAAGAAATTATGCAATTTAAGAAAAAGCATGGTTGGACTTGAAAATTTAAAACCCAATGAGACTTTTCTTGAGTGATTTTTTTCCGAGGAATCCAATGAAGGCTAACATCATTTTCCGAAGCTTGTAGTGGCCTCAATAGCCTTCATTTGATTCCTTGGAAAAAAAAACCTGATTTCATACAATCAACAGTGGATTGTTGCCTTTTGCATTTACAGCCTGTAAATTATTTTCAGATACATTTGATAAAAAACAATAAACGAATGATAGATTTATAAATTCTTTATAAGAATTGAAGAATTTTGATCGCAGTAAATCCAAAATTATTTAAATAAATAAAAAAATTTTGAAATAAAAATAATTTTCATATGAATAACAAAATTTGCAACTTATTTGAGATTTTTGAAAGACTGGATACATTTGTCAATTTTGTCAATTTTGTCAATTTTGTCAATTTTGTCAATTTTGTCAATTTTGTCAATTTTGTCAATTTTGTCAATTTTGTCAATTTTGTCAATTTTGTCAATTTTGTCAATTTTGTCAATTTTGTCAATTTTGTCAATTTGGTCAATTTTGTCAATTTTGTCAATTTTGTCAATTTTGTCAATTTTGTCAATTTTGTCAATTTTGTCAATTTTGTCAATTTTGTCAATTTTGTCAATTTTGTCAATTTTGTCAATTTTGTCAATTTTGTCAATTTTGTCAATTTTGTCAATTTTGTCAATTTTGTCAATTTTGTCAATTTTGTCAATTTTGTCAATTTTGTCAATTTTGTCAATTTTGTCAATTTTGTCAATTTTGTCAATTTTGTCAATTTTGTCAATTTTGTCAATTTTGTCAATTTTGTCAATTTTGTCAATTTTGTCAATTTTGTCAATTTTGTCAATTTTGTCAATTTTGTCAATTTTGTCAATTTTGTCAATTTTGTCAATTTTGTCAATTTTGTCAATTTTGTCAATTTTGTCAATTTTGTCAATTTTGTCAATTTTGTCAATTTTGTCAATTTTGTCAATTTTGTCAATTTTGTCAATTTTGTCAATTTTGTCAATTTTGTCAATTTTGTCAATTTTGTCAATTTTGTCAATTTTGTCAATTTTGTCAATTTTGTCAATTTTGTCAATTTTGTCAATTTTGTCAATTTTGTCAATTTTGTCAATTTTGTCAATTTTGTCAATTTTGTCAATTTTGTCAATTTTGTCAATTTTGTCAATTTTGTCAATTTTGTCAATTTTGTCAATTTTGTCAATTTTGTCAATTTTGTCAATTTTGTCAATTTTGTCAATTTTGTCAATTTTGTCAATTTTGTCAATTTTGTCAATTTTGTCAATTTTGTCAATTTTGTCAATTTTGTCAATTTTGTCAATTTTGTCAATTTTGTCAATTTTGTCAATTTTGTCAATTTTGTCAATTTTGTCAATTTTGTCAATTTTGTCAATTTTGTCAATTTTGTCAATTTTGTCAATTTTGTCAATTTTGTCAATTTTGTCAATTTTGTCAATTTTGTCAATTTTGTCAATTTTGTCAATTTTGTCAATTTTGTCAATTTTGTCAATTTTGTCAATTTTGTCAATTTTGTCAATTTTGTCAATTTTGTCAATTTTGTCAATTTTGTCAATTTTGTCAATTTTGTCAATTTTGTCAATTTTGTCAATTTTGTCAATTTTGTCAATTTTGTCAATTTTGTCAATTTTGTCAATTTTGTCAATTTTGTCAATTTTGTCAATTTTGTCAATTTTGTCAATTTTGTCAATTTTGTCAATTTTGTCAATTTTGTCAATTTTGTCAATTTTGTCAATTTTGTCAATTTTGTCAATTTTGTCAATTTTGTCAATTTTGTCAATTTTGTCAATTTTGTCAATTTTGTCAATTTTGTCAATTTTGTCAATTTTGTCAATTTTGTCAATTTTGTCAATTTTGTCAATTTTGTCAATTTTGTCAATTTTGTCAATTTTGTCAATTTTGTCAATTTTGTCAATTTTGTCAATTTTGTCAATTTTGTCAATTTTGTCAATTTTGTCAATTTTGTCAATTTTGTCAATTTTGTCAATTTTGTCAATTTTGTCAATTTTGTCAATTTTGTCAATTTTGTAAATTTTGTCAATTTTGTCAATTTTGTCAATTTTGTCAATTTTGTCAATTTTGTCAATTTTGTCAATTTTGTCAATTTTGTCAATTTTGTCAATTTTGTCAATCTTGTCAATTTTGTCAATCTTGTCAATTTTGTCAATTTTGTCAATTTTGTCAATTTTGTCAATTTTGTCAATTTTGTCAATTTTGTCAATTTTGTCAATTTTGTCAATTTTGTCAATTTTGTCAATTTTGTCAATTTTGTCAATTTTGTCAATTTTGTCAATTTTGTCAATTTTGTCAATTTTGTCAATTTTGTCAATTTTGTCAATTTTGTCAATTTGTCAATTTTGTCAATTTTGTCAATTTTGTGAATTTTGTTAGTTTTACTTTGGAGGTCTTTTTTTCGAATGATAATTATCATAAATAAACGTTGTAAAGTTTATCATTCTACGTTTAAATATTTGTTAATATCACTTCTACTTTCGTTTATTTTAAATTTTTATCAAACTTCTTCAAAATCGGTTGTTTGCCCAGGTTTGAACCCTCACCTTCATTTAATTTTTCACCAGTTATATAGATATCTGAAATTCTTGGATTCGACCAAAGAAGTCTTTGACGATTACTTTTAATGTTTGTTTTTACAGAGATTTGATAGAAAATTCATTACAAAAATCAATTAATTGAGTTTTTTTTTACTTATAAGGTTGGAACAAAAATCAATTTCTTCTTTTGTCACCCCCCCTCCCTTCGAAATTTCCAAAAAACACGAAGGGGGGAGTAAATAAAGTTTGGAGTATTTTATGGAAATTTAGAAAAATTTATCAAATATTCGGAAGATTCTAAGAGCTAAAAACAAATGGTAAAAGATGGGAGATTTATCATCTTTTGTATCTTTGATTTCATTGAATTTATTGATAAAAATTACTTGGTTTTATATGTTTTATGCAATGATGTAGTCTACAATTTTGTTGCATACAAGCTTTCGTGCAACTAATTCCAATTTGTTGGTTTTTTGCATTATTTTTTAACCCCCCCTCCTCCCCCCCCCCCCCCCTTCAGAGGTTCCTAATCCGAATGACAAAAGAAGGATTTGACATTTGTTGTGGCCTAATTCGCATTGCAACAATGATATACAAGATTACAACATTTTAAAAATCTGGAAAAAAAATTCGAGAATCAAGAATGTAGTTTTAAAGGTAGTTGTTTAATTTTTTTTTTACTTCAAAAAGCTTGCTCAAAAATTCAATACAATGATCCAAATCAATTTAATTAAAAAACGGGTTTTTTCCGTTTGTAGGAAAAAAATAGGCTTTGAGGACAAGTTTTAATTTTGGGAAACAATCACAAAAAATCAATTAACTATTCAGCTTCCATTCTATGTGAATTCTTTTAATATATTTTTATATATCTCTTAGTTATCTCTTAGTTATTGTAAATTCCATTAAAGATAAAAGGCTGAGGCCTAGGATCTTCCAATAATAAAAAGAAAGTTAAAATCTAGTTATGTTAATTTTGTTATGCTGCAGAAAGTTTTATAAATACAAATGTAAAGAAGATTCAGTGGATGGAAGTGAAATCGATGAAGAAAATTCAATATAGAATATTTTCAGAAAAGGTATAGTAAATCAGCTTGCACATTACTAACAAATGTAGTTATGTTATCATGCTTGGTAAAAGGTAAACCAACTAGTCAAGAATCTTGATTGCTTCATCTGCATTGTTGTTTTAACTTCAGAAAAATGGAATCCAAGTTTCATTACAAGCTAGATGTGCCAAACCACTACTTCCATTCGTAAGATTCAACAAGTTGATTCATCCGAAGAAACATTGTTTGCCCACTTGATTAGATTCTTAATAAGTTTATATTTCACATTGTGCCCTTTAACAGTATTAACAAAACATAAAACCGTATTGCCGCAGGTTTTCACAAATGAACCCTAATGAATGGCTACCAACTAATCAAACAACAATCCCACGGGCCTGGACTCAAGAACAAAAGACCTCGATGCTAGCTAAGGTTGTTTTTCAGATGACGAACCCGCTGTCATCCATGAATCACCTTCATTTCATTCCAGCTCGCGATAATGGACAATCGCGCACAAATATGCGGCTAATGGTGGAAAATAAAATCATTAGCTTCTGCAAAAGCGTTCCGCATTGAGCGTCGGCGCTGTCGTTGTCAAGGTTTCACGCTATTTGCTCTGCCAGAAAAGAGCTACAAACATGCCATTATCGCTATCAACACCCGCCGCGGAGTGTGACCGCCAAAAGCCTCTAGTGCCCGAAGAATTATGTCCTGCCGGATGGGTTTGCAGCACAGGTCTCTTGAAGCCTACTCAATAGTGCTGTGAGATGAATCCTTAAAAGGAAATTAAATTGAGTAACTCTTCACGATTTGTGATGCTGCAACAGCTGTTGTAGGACACCGGTGGTTTGCCCATGAGAGTTGTTAGGTCATTTCATTCGAAGACGACGACGAGCGACGGCTCAATGGCGCTGATGGGAAGCCACCAGATCCTTTTGGCCAGAAGGTCGAGAGAAGAGAAATTAATGACCCGTGAATTATTAAACATTTTTCTGCTATTGACAATGTGTACTTGTTTGCGGTGGAGGAGATTAACCAACTATGGTCGGCTAATCATTTCCTCACCTTGGTATCTTCTTACTAACTGTTGAAGGTACGGTGCAGTGGCAATCAGGCATCGTCAGAACCTCGTGCACTTGAACTTCATCGGCCATGTTTGGGGGACGGCAAACATCAGGAGCCCGCCAATCGGTGACACATGTTCCTTTCTGTGCTAGGGGTTGCCTACAACATAAAAATATCAACCTTTTTACATGTAATCATACTTTGCGTATAATTATGCTAAGGGAAATTCTATTCAGATAGAATACACTCAAAACGATATTATGTGCCTCATATTTTTATAAGTATTTTGCCAATTGATACAATTTTGATCAAAACATCAAAGGTAAAAAGCTGGTAACCTTTCTAACTTCAACAGATTTAACACCGGCAAATCCATGTTGTGGTTGCATTAGAAACAATCATCATTCAATCGGAATCTCGCTAGTATTTTCACCTCACTTCCCTTCTTGCAGTTCTATGTCTGTGAGCACTTCACACGGCAAACGACCATATCGGAATGATGAGGTTCCATGAAAGGGCACAAGTTGTCTGACTTTATAGAAGGAACTTTTTTTTCCCTTGTCCCAGCAACGATTCTCAATCTTCTATCGGCAGCCGCTTGTGCAGATGGAAAATGGAAAGAAATGTAGAAATTTATTTCTACAAATCGCAATAACTTAGTGGCGGTGGAATGGTGCAAAAACAAGGGTTTAGTGGTGTAAGAGGAGGCCTGTGATTTGGTCCAATTCTGCTGCCTGTGTTCAATGTTTGTATTACGAATGAATTTGTTTAATTAAGGACCTTTTTTGACATTCGGTCGTTCAGCTTGTGCAAATTAATAAAAAAAAGAGTTTATTTTTAACATTCAGGCATGTATAACCGAATTCTATTGTGCCTAATATGATTGATTTATATAAATCAAATAAATTTTTTTTGTTTACTTAAAAAAAATGCCGTATAGATATTTGGCAAACGTTTTATTTCATACAGTTTAAATATGCTTCAGTGGCTTCCCTTTTTATAACAAAAAATTAAATCTTTTCAAAATATAGGTGAGATAAGGGCATAAAGAGCACCCGAGGTGAACTGGGCAGCCCTCTTTCCTAAAGACATTCGTATTCTCGCTGATTAATTTTCAGGAGGAAAATTTTTTGAACTCTTCAAGCAAAAAAGATATCTTTACAGAAATACT
>NW_026598243.1:0-45447 GCF_029784155.1 Uranotaenia lowii | reverse complement strand
TAAATCTGAGCCAAGGACTATCGAAGTTTGGCATTTTATATTTCGGAACTCGCAGGACCAAATGCTGCAAATTTAGTAACCATTTATGTTACAAATGTTAATATCGTTATCCGGGGTAAGATTGATAACTTTTTTCCATATTTTTCAATTATTTTTTCTGTAAAGAGGAATGTGGTTTGTTTCATATATTAACTGGACTCCTATAAACGCAAAACACGATTGCAGAAATTTATAGGATAACTCAAAATTTGATTATAAAATCGATTTCTTCTCTGTTTAGAATTTGATGCTTTGGGGTAACAATGGTCAGTCTCTGTTTTGACGATTTTAACGAGTTTTCTTGAACATAATGAATCCAAAACACCATCTGAATTTCTGAGTTTCTTGGTTAAGATTTATTCGTGGCCCAAAAAAACATCATCACGATCCTTTATGTGTTAAAGCCGAACAACAATTAAAATCGAAAGATGAACAATGATGCTGCATAAATAAGGGGGCTAAATTTTTTAACTTTACTTAAAAAATTTTAACTACAAAATCAAATGAAATTTTTCCTTCATTCAACTCTCTAGGCCCTTGCACTTTGTCTTGGCAATGGACTGTATTTTTGGCGAAATAAAAAAAACTGGCTTAATTAACACTACAATTATTCACTTCATTCTTCTCAATTTTTTCTCTACTGTTCAATTTGGAAGGTCACTCTTTGGTAGGTTACTTCGCGACGGATAGTGATGCTTAAACACGCGGATTCGATTCAAAACTAAAACTGACTAACATCACAACGCGCGCTTCTATTTTAATCAATCAGAAAATTCTGGAACGTCTCCATACAGGTTTGGTTTGTACGCTGGGATAGTTCTGGAAGCCTCCGTGCGTGCGCAGTGCGCATGGAATAAACGGCAGAAAATTCTAGAACCTTCCAAACGAGATCTAATAAATTACAACGTATTTTATGGATCATTTGAGAATCTTCTAGATCGTTCTAATAAGTTGTATTACGCTGGAATTTAACAGAGATTATTCAAGCCTTTTGGCCTGAACACACTTTTTCCCTTTTATTTGTTCCTTCAAATTCAACATTTGAAAGGATTTCAAGCCTTTTGCCCAAGACTGACTACTTTTGGAAAACGTCCCTATTATTTATATATCAAAAATTTACCTCAAACTACAACAAAAACTACACCAAAACAATTCATTTACAAAAAAAATGTTGAACTCTCTCATAAATCAACCTGTTCGTTTTTTAAAGCATTGGTTTCATCATTGTTTGTTGCGAGCCTTCGAAAAAATAGATATTTCATTTATTTTGAAATAACGTTTTATCTTACATTTGAAATATTCAAAAATAACCAAGTTTTTTTTCAATATGAAACTCAACATACAAGTTCTTAAACGTAGAAGAAAGTTTTATGATATTTTAACTGATGACTTAGTTATTGATAATTATTTGGAAAAATGTTCATGTTGATCAAACTTACCGCGGTGATCAATGTTACCCCCGTTATTAAATTCAAGGTTCATTTTTTATACAAATGTAGCGTTTTCTTCATACTTTCGAATAAAATTATTCGTCCCGGGTTTCGAAGGATTCTCCGATATTTTCCTGTAACACGGCTCATTAGGCGGCGCACAGCTTCTTCGTCCTACGTTTCTACTATCTTATTCCACCAGGTCTTCATTTGATGGATGTCTATAGACAACCTTTCTCTTTGCCTTGAGTCTCCTCTTAATGATTGCCCAGTATTTCTCAAAAAGGCGAAACTAGGGGCAGATGGGTGGTGTTAATGTTTTTCGGAACAAACTGGACACCTTTCTCTGATTACTATTCTTGACTTTGCAGTTATGACAGTTTGCCCAATATGGCCAAAACATTACGGGATAGTCGTGGGATTGAATGAAAGACAAAATTTGGAGACAGTTTTTGTCTTTATTCTTACGGACTTTGTCATTATTCTTACGAAAACTTTTTTTTTTTTTTTGCAACAGCTGCAAATGCCCTGCCAAATCATAAATTTTCGGGATTATTTGTCGGTTAACACAAATTTAAATTTGGCTGGAACATCCCCTCAAGCCGTTGCCAAGTGAAACTTTTGACCTGGGATTAGCCCGAAATAAGCCTTGACATAGGTTTCACCGTCCGTCAGAAGACACCCGTCGAATTTGGCCAGCATCTGGTCGTATATCTTCCGAGCACGGATTTAGGTCACATATTCAGTTTTATGGTCCAAATCGGCTGTTTGCTAGCTCGATAGGACTTGATTTTTTCCCGGAGTCGCACGATACTATGGGCAGCACCGAATTTTCTGGCCAAATCACGGTCCGACAGATTGAAATTCCTCTTAATGGTCTTCAAAATCTAACCACCCTGTTTCCGGTCGACAGTTTCACTCCGTCGATTGGCTTGAGCGTTAGATAACAAGCCATACGGTATTTCTGGGCAATTTCAGCTGTTTAGCTAGCTTAAGTAGATGTAGATCACAATACAATGGATTTTCCAAATAACTGTGAACAATTTTTTCCCTTTATTAGCTTCCATGTTGATTGTTTGCAAAGTACAGTAAGTTTGCGTAAGGTCAAAAAAACATACGTAAAGTTGACAAAATTACCGACACGTGGGTGCCAAGAACTCCCAAATCCGTCCACCACGAGCCTCACAATATGAGAAAAAGTTTGTTCCAATTCTAAATGAAGCATGCTTTCATTTAAAAATGTTTTCAAAAAGATAAAATTTGCCTAAAGTTCAAGCAGAAAGCTGTCTTTTGTGAATTATCTGAGCTTCGATTGCCACAAAACCGTGATCATGAGTAGGTTTGGGCATCAAAACCACGGCTGTATCTAAAAAAACGATTTTGGACTCGCTGAACAAGGATGTCGTAAAAAATCTGTGTTTTTTAGGAAATAAAATCCAACTTTCTAAGATTTTACCCAAAAATTTGTGATAATTTCGTTGAAAATTAATGTTGAATTGGGTGTTTTTACATTTAAGTTTGGTGATATCAATTAAAATTGCCAATCTTATCATACTTTTTCAATTCAAAGTAGAAAATCGAAATTTAATTATGCCCAAAAATTCAAGAATATAAAAATAGTTTCTGTGATAAAAATTTGCTCAAAATTCTGTGAAATTACCATTACCATTACCAATATACCATTTGGCAGTGGATCGTTTGAGAAATTTCATTATGCGTCTAATACAGGAAATGTGAATTTGAAAAGAATAATCGTGGACTAACATGCCCGAGATGGCGGTGCTTAGAGTAAGAAAAGACCAATAGACAGGTAATTGCTTAGTAATTGTAAGAATCCGTTTGTTTGTTTATCATGGTAAATTGGTAAATCCCCAACCATAGAATTTTGGAAAAATTCTATGGTTGTAAAATGTAACATTTAATGTCTCTGTTGTAAACAATAATCATTTAAACCTGTGCTGTGTTTTTTTTAGTTTAAATTTGTGTACATTATAGTTTAAGCTTGGCACATAGTCACCCACATTTAACAAATTTCCAAAAAATTTAATAACTTCTGACATTTTCATCCAATTCTAAAAAAACACTCTGTTCCTTGCGAATAGATAATAATGCATGTATCTGACAATAAAAGAACTTTGAATGCGTTGATATTAGGTTCTTCATGGTAATTTAATGCGGTGTTGTTTGTTTGTCGATTTCATACAGAACTTTCAAGAATTCGAGAATAAAATGAAATATTTCTGAGAAACAACTTTTGAAGCAAAAGATGATGTTATTTGAAAGCAATTATGTCTCAAAATAGGAAATTATTATCTTGAATATTACTGAAGATGTATCGAATACAAACAGTTTTCAATTTAACCCATAGTCACCCTTCTAGTCCCAAAGTAACCCCGCGCAACGGCACTGAAAGTGTTGTGTTGAATTTTATAGAACAGAGTTTTATTATTTAAGTTAAAATATTTGAGTTATGATTCATTTAAGCGCAGCACATTCGCGGCAAGCATAGAAAATAGAATTTTCGTATTTGCTCCGCAATGTGTCAAATCGTTGAAATCGCAATCTTGCCACAATGAATCCAAAGATTCAGATCCAAAATTCAAGTTTTGAGCAAGCTTCACCAAAATAATCATAAAGTTTCTTTTAGAGGCCAAAATGCGATTTAAAATCTGCTGATGTGTTTAAATAGAGCAATATTGTTTCAGGTGTTTCACTGCTTAAATTTTGTTGAATAACATTTCGGTTATGCAAAAATAAGCCCGGGTATTACTCTGATTTTGATTTGGAAAATTTGAAATTAAAGTCTTGGATTATTCCAAAATTTGAGAAAAAATACTCCTGATTCACTCAATCCGTATACGCGTGGTAAAATTTTGTCAATATTTGACTAAGGGAACTAAATTGGGGTGTTTTTTACACTTTTTTCGACTATAGTTGTTTTACCTTCTTTGTGGTAATGGCGACTTTATATCAACGTTGCAGTTGGCGGACAGCTAGGGGTGGCCATTAATTACGTAACACAGAGGGGGAGAGGGAGTAAGTTCGAGCGTTACGAATTGTGACATAGGGGAGAGGGGGAGGCATACTCATCGTTACGTAACGATTTTTCCTTAAAAATTTCAGTTTACTTAATCGCAGCTATTTTGATGTCATGCAATTTTTGCAGATTTTTAAACAAACCAAAATCAGCTTAAAATATGTAAGGTTCAACATGATTCAACTAGTTTGTAACCTTTCCTCTTTAAAGATTCTCAGATGGATTACTTAAAATGAATATTGGATATCCGTGAAATAACCGTTGGGAAACCGAATATTATGTACCAAGAACTCAATTCAACCTTAAAACAAAAATTTTACTTTCTCAGTTGATTTAAAAAAAAAAAAATTCAATTTTGGTTATTCCGACGAATATTACCAAGTGGAATATATTTTGCATTATCTAGGAAATTTTTAATCAACATAAGACAGGGTCGTAGAAAGAAGCTGCGCATGGGAGGTTTGGTAATTTTTTTTTCTATAATATTTTTGCTTGAACTATGCATGCATGAAGAATGATTTAAAAAATATGCTGGTTCAATATAATTATTCAGGTTTAAGAAGTTTTAAATCTTAAAAAAGAATGTATTTTTAATCTTAAATTTCAAGAACAAGTCTAAGGCAAATTTTAAAATTAATTTACAAAAAAATATAAAAGGATCGTAAAGCTGTCTTTTTAAAGAAAACTTTTTTTATTCATCAAAAGCAAGTAATAAACTTATTCTTTTTAACCACAAAGATAACCTTTTTAAGGATTGGTGGAAATTTTTCAAATATTTACAAATAAAAGTGAGAGATAAAGTTCGCAGCTCAAATCAAAATTATTTTCTACTCTTATAAACCCGATTAAAGTTGAATACTTTAGTTTGAAATTTTCTATTTGAAGAATTTGCGAAAATATAACGCTAAACAATATACAAATAAAACATATTTCCAGTTTAAGTTTCACTTGAAGTTCAAGTACAAGTTCTTTGACCAACGAAAATTTATTATCTACTTATGATTGAAATCATGATTGAAGTCCTGTGAATTTTTTAAGGTAAAATTTGTATTTATCAAAATACAGAGTCTAAAAAATGAATCTAAATTTTTTTAACATCTATGTATTCGTTCTGTTTTGTGATTCCAAACTAACTCTGATTGAAAATCAGATTTAAATTTTGAAACCCGAATAAAAATTAAGAAACTACGATCTCCTGCATTTTGATTCGTTTATGAAATTCTTACATTGTTATTCTTATCTTGATTAAAAAACTTAACTTCGAACTCTAATCTAAATCTAAATTATGATTTAAATTCCTTTTCCGGATCTTGTCTTTGAACCTAAGTTGAAAATTGAAATTTCGAATTTCAAAACGATTTTTGAGTCTCTTATTGATATGAACCAAAAAGTGAAAGAACTCTCTGCCAAAAATTCTTAATTCAATTCTGTATTTTTGGATTTTATATTTATTCGTTATTCAGCAATTAATTCTAAATTCGATTTGTGAATCTAATGGAAAACTGCGAGCTTTGGCACAATTTTAAGTTCTGATTCTGGATAAAAATAAAAGCAAACATTTCAAATCAAAATTTTTTTGGCTAGCGAAGAAGACAATGTGCAATTCGAGACCCCATACACCCAACCTTCGGGTAGTGGTCATATCACCTCTTGTCTGCAACTCCGATTCTCTACCTCCCCGTGGTGCTAGCTGGGGTGCGAGCAACCTTAGCGGAGATCGGGTACCCAACCCCGGTGGATGCTTTGGTCGCATGCAGACTGAGTCAGGGGGCTTCGTACGCGTCTGTTCTCCATGTCAGGGGCGGCGTGCGGAGTGCAACAGCGTCCTGGTGGTGTTCGGGACCCAAAACAGCAACATCACGACGGTCCTCCTGCGAGATAGTGGGGTTAGCTGCGGGCCTTGCGAGCCTGTGACTACAAAAAACATAAGCAACGAACAACGAACAACAAATTTCGGATGGAAATCGGCAAAGACCCACGCGACGAAAAGGGACTAGCGATTGGAAACTTGGAACATGGAACTGCCGATCTCTAAATTTTGTGGGCAGTACCCACGTGCTCTCCAACGAATTGAAGAGCCGCAAATTCGACATCGTAGCGCTGCAGGAGGTATGCTGGAAGGGCTCCACGGTACGAACGTATCCAGATGGTCGTGCCATCTACCAGAGCTGCGGCAACACACACGAGCTTGGAACAGCTTTTATAGTGATGGGAAAGATGCAAAAGCGCGTTATCGGGTGGTGGCCGATCAACTCACGAATGTGCCGGTTGAGAATCAAGGGCCGGTTCTTCAACATCAGCATCATCAACGTGCACAGCCCTCACCTCGGAAGTACCGGTGACGACAAAGACGAATTCTACGCGCAGCTGGAGCGTGAATACGACCGTTGCCCAAAACATGATATCAAGATCGTCATCGGGGATTTCAATGCTCAGGTCGGCCAGGAGGAGGAATTCAAACCGACAATTGGAAGGTTCAGTGCACACCAGCTGAACAGCGAAAACGGCCTCAGACTTATTGATTTCGCCGCCTCCAAACGAATGGCCGTACGTAGTACCTTTTTTCAGCACCGCCTCCCACACAAGTACACCTGGAGATCACCGTACCAAACTCAATCACAGATCGACCACGTTTTGATCGACAGCCGGCACTTCTCGGACATCATCGACGTCAGATCCTGTCGGGGCGCCAACATCGAGTCGGACCATTATCTGGTGATGGTGAAGATGCGCCCAAAACTCTCCGTAGTGAACAACACGCGAAACCGGCGCCCGCCTCGGTTAAATATCGCGCGACTGAAGCAACCTGAGGTCGCGGCAGACTACGCGCAATCGGTCGAAGCAGCGCTGCCGGCAGAGGGCGAGCTTGACGAAGCCCCTCTCGAGGACTGTTGGGATACCATCAAAACAGCCATCAACAGTGCTGCGGAGAACGTCATCGGTTACGAGGAGCGGCGGAACGACGGAACGACTGGTTCGACGAGGAGTGTAGGAGGGCGATGGACGAAGAGAATGCCGCGCGGGCGGCAGTAGTGCAGAGAGGCACCCGTCGAAATGTGGAAAATCACCGACAGCGGAAGAGGCAGCGAGTCCGACTTTTCCAGGAGAAAAAGCGCCGCCTGGAGGAGGAGGAGCTCGAGGAGCTGGAGCAGCTGC
This sequence comes from Uranotaenia lowii, assembly GCF_029784155.1. Taxonomy (NCBI): domain Eukaryota; kingdom Metazoa; phylum Arthropoda; class Insecta; order Diptera; family Culicidae; genus Uranotaenia; species Uranotaenia lowii. Next base: position 37,785 of record NW_026598243.1, on the reverse strand, counting down.
ATCGTTCCCAAGAAACACGAAAGTTCTATCAGAAACTCAACGCATCCCGCAAAGGCTTCGTGCCGCAAGCCGAAATGTGCCGGGATAAGGACGGGGGTATCCTGACGGACAATCGTGAGGTGATGAAAAGGTGGAAGCAGCACTTCGATGAACACCTGAACGGCGCACATGCAGGAGATCAAGACGGTGGGGGAAGGTACATCGCCGGCGTAGCCAACGACGAAGAGGAGCCACTCCCAACGATGAGTGAAGTTAAGGAAGCCATTCGCCAGCTGAATAGAAACAAGTCGGCTGGGAAGGATGGCATCGCAGCTGAACTCATCAAAATGGGCCCGGACAGGTTGGCCGATTGCCTACACCGGTTGATAATCCGGATCTGGGACATAGAACAGCTACCGGAGGAGTGGAAGGAGGGGGTAATATGCCCCATCTACAAGAAGGGCGACAAATTGGACTGTGAGAACTACCGAGCGATCACTGTCCTCAATGCCGCCTACAAAGTGTTGTCCCGAATCCTACTCCGCCGCCTAACGCCACAAGCAAACAGATTCGTGGGAAGTCATCAGGCCGGCTTCATGGAGGGACGGTCAACGACTGACCAGATATTTACATTACGGCAAATCTTCCAAAAATGCCGGGAACACCAAGTCCCTACGCACCATCTATTCATCGACTTCAAAGCCGCATACGACACGATCGACCGTAACGAGCTATGGAAAATCATGGACGAGAACGGCTTTTCCGGGAAACTGATCAGACTGATCAAGGCGACGATGGATGGAACGCAGTGCTGTGTGCGAATTTCGGGTGAACTGTCGAGTTCATTCGAATCGCGCAGGGGGCTTCGACAAGGTGATGGTCTATCCTGCATGATGTTCAACGTGGCGCTAGAAGGTGTTATTCGACGAGCGGTGGGCGAAATGCGGGGCACGATTTTCAACAGATCCAGTCAACTTATCTGCTTTGCCGATGACATTGATATAGTCGGCAGATCATCTGCGGCGGTGGGGGAGATCTACCGCAAACTGAAACGCGAAGCAGGAAGGATTGGGTTGATGATTAATACGTCCAAGACAAAGTACATGCTGGCCTGCGGATCCGAGACCGACCGAACCCGCTTGTCCAGTAATAACAAGGTCACGATCGACGGCGACGAGCTGGAGATAGTCGAAGACTTTGTCTATCTCGGCTCCCTGGTGACCGCAGACAATTACACCAGCCGTGAGATCCGGAGGCGAATTATTAGCGGAAGTCGTGCCTACTATGGACTGCACAAGCAACTGCGGTCGAGCAGGCTTCGGACGAATCCTGAGGCGCGACTCAAAAGAGGCAGAGCAGTACCACTCATAGAGGAGGAACTCCCAAACTCCTGGCAGTCGAAAATAACTCTTTCTCGGTTCTCCTAACGCCAGAATCTCTAAGAGCGCTAGTCACTCTTTGCTCTCCCAGAGGCTCTGCGTTCCTCCCAAAGAGGCCTCCCTGGGAGAAATCACTTTGCGTGTGACGATTCAGAATTGCGTTCGAGTTAGGTACATAAAGTCTGCTTCATTTAATATTGGAACACAAACAATTGCGTGTAGTTCAGTCATTTATTAACGAATTCATAATTTGTTTTTCATACAAATGTAGCATTTTCTTTACTCTTTCATAAAAAAAAATTAAAAAAATTATTCATTGCTGTTTCGAAAAAATTCTCGTACTTTTCCCGTAATACGGCACATTAGGCGGCGCACACCCTTTTCGTCCACCGTTTTGGCGATTTGATTCCACCAGTTCTTCATTTGAGTCATGTTCCTAACAAGTTTTCCCTTTGCCTTAAGCCTCCGCTTCGTGATTGCCCAGTATTTCTCTATCGGCCGGAACTGGGGGCAGTTTGGGGGGTTGAGGTCCTTCGGTATTACGCTGACCCCGTTCGTTGCGTACCATTCCATAACCGTTTTGCTGTAATGGCAGCTTGCGAGGTCCGGCCAAAACATTACTGGACACGACCGGGCACGAATAAACGGCAGAATCCGTTTCTGTAGGCACTCTTTTTTGTAGACTTCTGATGTCATTGTCTTGTCAGTGAGAAAGACTTTGGTTTTCTGTCCACAACTGCATATCCCCTGCCAAATCATGTACTTGCGAGCGAATTTATCCGCAAACACGAACTTAAATTTTGCAGGTACATCCCCCCGAGCCGTCGCCAAATAAAATTTTTGACCTGGGATTTGCCCAAAGTCCGCCTTCACGTAGGTCTCATCGTCCATCAGAATACATCCGTTGAACTTGGTCAGCACTTGGTCGTACAGCTTTCGAGCACGGATTCTGGCCACATTGTTCTGCTTCAGCGTCCGATTTGGCTGTTTGCTGGCTCGGAATGACCTTAATCCTTCCCGGAGACGAATTCGTCGCACCGTACTGTGAGCGGCCTGGAACTTATTGGCCAAATCGCGGTCTGAAAGATTGGGATTCCTCTTGACGGCCTTGATGACTTTCCCACGCAGTTTCCGGTCGACAGTTCCACTCCGACGCTTCGAATGCGGCTTCCGAGCCGTCGTCAATGTTTCCTTGTACTGCTTGATAACACGCCATACGGTATTTCTGGGCATTTTAAGCTGTTTAGCTAGCTTCGATGCCGACAACAATGGATTTTCAAAAAAACTGTGCACAATTTGATTTCTCCGTTCGGCTTCCATGGCGGTTGTTTACAAAATGATATCGTTTGGTGTTATGACATAAATACATGGTGAAAGGTAATGAATTTCCCGACACGTGGGTGAAAAAAGTTTCCAAATCCGTCCACTAGGAGCGCCACAATGAGCAAAAGAATTTGTTCCAATATTAAATGAAGCAGACTTTATTTCATTGCTTCAAGTAGCTCACAGCTGCTGGCTGGCTGGTGGGGTGGCTGTGCGGCGAGTTTTAGACAATTTTTAACTTTAACAACGTTTACATTATTACTTTAATTTACATTCAATGATCATTTAAAACATTTGTCGTATTTTTGGTTTTCAAATAACATGTATTACAAAGAAATCGGCCGGTGTTAAAAAAAGTACCGTCAACTGGGTCATCTTGCACACTTTTCACCTTGAATGGCTTCTAAAAACTTAACGTACACAGATAATCATTATTGGTAGGACATCAAATTAACGTAGTCTGAAAAATTATTGGTTTCCCCAGTTATTTTTAAATTTACAAAAATATGCGATTATCACCCTACTAAAAAGGGGCAAGATGCAACTTGTTTTAAATGGAAAAACAAATGGAAACGTTTGAATATTTTTAGCTCTAGTTATATTTGTGATGTCATTACGTATTAAGCACTAGTTTGATTAAGTTTCGATTTTGTTCGAATTTGTTCTGTCAAAAATGATTTGAAAAAAAGCATAAGGGCGCTGCATACATTTAGGGGTAAAAAAATACTACAATAAAAATCAACTAGCTTAAACCATAAAAGTTCATGTTATGATAGATGAAATTTTGAAATTAACAAACGCGTGATGCAAAACAATCATATTCAAAAAAAGCTCAGTCAAAAATAATTTGAAAAAAAGCATAAGGGTGCTGCATAAATTTAGGGGTAAAAATACTACAAAAAATTAACAAGCTTAAATCATAAAAGTTCATGTTATGATAGATGAAATTTGGAAATAAACAAACGCGTGATGCAAAACAATCATATTCAAGCATATGAAATCGAGTTTTAAATTTGATGAATTTTAGCCCATAGTGGTAACTGAATTATATTTTATTTATTTATTTAAATGTATTTGCAGTTTTACAGGGTGATAAAAGCAGTTAAAGTTTGTATGTGATATCGTTAAGCCAATCCGTCAAACTTGGTAAAATGTTATAGGACATCGAAAAATGTGAAAAATTGTACATCTATTGCTCATTTTTTTTATTTGAGAAAATGAGAATAAAAAAAAAATATTTTTTTGAGTAATCATCATTATCATTAAATGATAATTTTATTACATTAGATATATTTATTCAAATAAAAATTGAATAAGCGTTGTGGTGTATAAAAATAGCATCTAACCCTGCTTTTGCATGATACCCCGTTTGACGGTTATATTGAAGATATACTAGCAATGCGAACAAAATATCTCAAATTTCTTTACTAACTTGAGGCTCGTTGCGCGATTCCTTCTTGTGCTATCAGACTTAAACTTTTCATGCAAACTTCATACAGAAATCTGCTTATTAGGGCCACTCTACTCAACAAACTTATCAGCGGGGACACGTTCTATCTATTACTATTCGTATTAAATTATTCCCAAATGACACCGCCGGCGTAAACCAAAACAAACGAACAAGGGCCAGCCAGATACCTAGCATATAACGTTTGCTTTATAAGCGTGCTCCTAGGGAGCTACTCCCTTAGAGCGCTCATTTCTCTTTTTAGAGCAGAGCGAGAGACAAAAAGAACTCCCTAGGAGCATTGCATCATTGAGGGAAATGGTAACTCCTTCTCATTCCATCTTGCCGCCTAAAGAGTGAGAGCAGATTTGAGCTCCGTGGGTGTTTGCTCTCAAATGAATCCGAAGCCTGCGGTCGAGAAGACTTAGCCCTCGCACGAAGTGTAACCTGTATACGACGCTTATTAGACCGGTTGTTCTCTACGGGCACGAGACATGGATATTGCTCGAGGAGGACCTGCGTACACTCGGAGTATTCGAGCGACGAGTGTTAAGAACCATCTTTGGCGGCGTACAGGAGAACGGAGTGTGGAGGCGAAGGATGAACCAAGAGCTCGCGCGACTCTACGGCGAACCCAGTATCCAGAAGGTGGTGAAGGCTGGCCGGATACGCTGGGCGGGACATGTTGCGAGAATGCCGGATGACTGTCCTGCAAAACAGGTGTTCGCCACGAATCCGGTAGGAACAAGACGAGCAGGGGCGCAACGAGCAAGGTGGTTAGACCAAGTGGAGCGTGATCTGGCGAACGTGGGGTGCCCGAGAAATTGGAGAACGGTTGCCATGGACCGAGTGAATTTTAGGAATTATGTTCGTCAAGTTATGTCGTAAGACGGAATACTATGTAAATAAAAATAATAATTCAAATCAAAATCCTTAAAAAGGGTTTGCAATTAACAATATTTACTAGGTAGGGGAGAGTGGGGATACTTGATCCCCTTTTCTTATTTTCACCATATCTTTTTGGAAAAATTTAGAAACTCGCCGTCTTTGACATTTTCTGACACCTTGTAACTTCAAGTTTCTATGCTCCAAAAATTAGAACGATACTTGAACCCGTTGATGTACTAGAAGCATTTTCGTGGGAGTAAAAAAATTGCGATTTTTCTGAAGTTAGGGGAGACTTGATCCCCTTTTGAAGGAGACTCGATCTTTTATTCAGGAAGCCCTAATCCTTGTATAAAAATCAAACAAAACCCCAAGATAGAATGTTAATTGACTATTTTGGTCATGTTTGTTCTCATTTCACAATTTATAGCAGAGATAAGATGAAAATTCTATAACTTTGTATCAACGCTTATAACATTGCATACTTAAAGGCGCTATTTTTTATGATTAAAGGAAAATTAATTATTTTTGCTCTTTTCTTCAGGCAATTGTTCGATAAATATTAGTTTTGGATAAATATCAGTAATTTCGTAATCAGCAATCATAACGATCAATTCAGACGAAGAATATGCCGTTTGGAGGGGGGATCAATTGTACCCAAATCTAGGGGATCAATTATACCCATAATCAACATTTTAGAAAACTTTTTCTGAAAAAAGTTGAGAGTTTTCCATTACTTTGAAAATATGGCATTATGAATTTCATTTTACGCTCGAACGATTGATACATTGAAACAAATATTTTTTTCATAATTTTCCCATGTAAGGTACATTTTAAAGTAATGAAAAAAGATCTTCAAGATACATTTTGTGAAATTTTTCAAACAAAGTTCAATTACTCAAACAATTATTTTTTTTTTAATTTTTTAAACTACAAGCATTGTTATTTTGCTCATTTTGGCACATTATCCTAGAACATTTGATCTTTGTAAGACATTCCAGTTTCGAGATATAGCTAAGGAATCAAGTATCCCCAGGGATCAAGTATCCTCATTCTCCCCTATTCATATTCCGGAATAATGAGTTTCGAATATTAAATATGCAATTAGTTTAAGTTTGAATAAAAAATTCCAAAAGAAGAATCAGGATTTTGTGCAAATGATGATCCAAAATGAAATCCAAGAATAATAAATTGGATACAGAATCCGAAATCTGATCACAGACATTTAATTTTAATGTTTAACTTAAATTTGGAACCACAAAATCAGGAACGACTCCGACCAAAGCTTTCCAGGTTTTTCCTACAAGTTTCTGAGCCTTGCGAATCCAGCCTATTTTCCTCAATATCCGCCAATATCCAAATGATTCGAACTTTTCAAGAAAAAAAATTGAAATATTTTTTTATCGAAACACATCAGTCAATCATATTTCATACTTCCAAAAAAACATGTTCATTTTAGTTTTGATAAAATTTTCAACACATGTTTCGGTGCAAAATACATGATTCCAAAAGGTCTTTTTTTTATTTTAATTGTCATTTCAGTAAAAAGAAAGCAAATAAAACATGTCTAAAATATCTGAAAATTTAAAAAGTAAAGTTGTGAATTTTGTGAATTTTTGTTTGATTTTGCAAAAAAAAACGGGCAAAATCTGAGCAATCTGACAAGCTCATTCTAGTATTATTGTAATTCAATATTCGGGACTGAATTTCATCAAGAGAAATTAACTGTAGTTCAGATTCAAGATTGTTAATTTAGAATCGTTTTGACTGTTCATCAAAATTTAATAAGGAATTTGTAATTTTGATTTTAAAGCAGATAATTGCGTTTTTCAGTTTTAGACACTCATGTCTTGACCCTCATTTGAAATATAGAATGTTATTATTTTATTCAAAATCTTTTTCTTTCTTTTTTTCATTATTTTAATCTATACTGGAATTATTGGTCCAAATATACAAACAGAAAGGTGAAAATGTTTCTGTTGAAATTTACAATAGATCTTTACTCTTAATCAACCATCGCTTTCAATTTAGAAAGGTGAACGCGATAAAATCTTCCCACACATCTCGTTTAAATGTATCCCGCATCTAGATAGTCCTCCTAACACCATTATTTCAAATCGATTCGTAAGATTTAAGCCAAAACGTTGTTGTCCGAAAGCCGATTAACGTCTCAAACGTCACACCCGCAGGCTCGTCGTTTCCTCAATTGGCAGCGAATGCTCCCGGATCATCGTCAAGTGAAGTAAGGCAAACCCGCATCAATCAGTCTGAATGCTCATCAGATCGGATCAGAAGACCGAGACCGGTAGTAGAAGAAGTAGTTGATCGATCCAGCTGTTTCGGCGCGGCCACTCTTGGTTCGCCCAGCGTGTCGTCGGAAACGTTTATGGCAGCAGCAGCAAATCGATTAGAAATCATTAATCAATTTCATAACTGTTTCCTCACCAGTCCACCACTTCTACTTAGCAGGAACAGCATCTCGCCAACAGGTTCGAGCGAAGGATTCCCATAATGGGAATGTCGATTCTGCGCCTCGATCAACGAAAGTGTGCGCAGCAGTCCGATTAACTGGACCAGATAAGCCACAATTAGATCACTTTAGCATCAATCGAAACTTCTTGCTGCCCCAGTGTATCAGGCTTCTAACGTGGGTTGTTTTGATTGAATAATGGAGTGTGCCTATTAAAGAGTTCATGTGAAAACAACCCAAACACAACCTATAATATTAAAATATTTTTACTTACAAACGATTTTCCGGAAGTGCAAAGAATATAAAGCTTATTTTGGCTAATTTGTAGGCGCTGATTCATAATAGTCAATAAGTGTTTTTCTAGCAGCTCATATTTTCGAGATAACTTTGAAAAAATAGGTAAGAGTTCATTTAATCGATTCGTGAACGTGTTTGATAAAGCTGTAGAACATCACAAAGATTTGGAATGGTTAAAATTTCCGAAGACCGCAAGCACTTTGACAATTTGAGAAGATTTATATTTGTTTTTTTTTTTTCAATTCATCATAATACGGAAATTTTGACGAAGTTTTTAGAAGTTTTCAACTAAATTTAATTTTAGATATTTCTCAAAGCATAAGTCAATTAATTTTGCAGTCTTCTATCTTCCTTAAATGAGTTCATATCTTTAATATCAATTACTCAAAGACTTTCTTTAGTGATGTCGAAAAAAGTTGTCTTGTTGTTTAAATAGATTTCCTAAAATTGAAAAATAATTTTATTTAAAATTCACAATGGGGAAAATATTGACAAACCGCGAAGATATACAATATATTCCCTCCAACATAAACCAAATCTATGAAAATATACTTTTTTAGTAATACTGTCCTGAGAATCGATAAGACATAGTTTCAGACATCACACGAGCTTGTGAATGGAGATATAGTGCCTTTTCAGCCCCTAACTCCGCTATATTTTGTTAAAAATCCAGAAAAACACTTATTTGGTCTAAAAAAATTTGAACAAAATTAAACCTTTCTTGTGTGATTATTTTTTCGAAGAATTAATTGAAGGCTGTTTGAACAACTGCACGCTTCGTAAAATGGAGTTTTGGCTGATTTTACCCTCAATTTCTCTGTATTTTTCAATCACAATAAAAGTATGATCGGACTTACAATTTTTGAACCAATTCAGGACTATATTGTGTGATTTTAATCGAGAAATCGAATTAAGGCTGTTTCAGCCTCAGCACGCATTGCAAACTGGAGCTATGACTATTGTACCATCAATTCCCCTACATTTTTCAAATAGCTCTTGAAATGCATGTTCGGACTTGATAACTTTGACCTTTCTTATGAGGTTTTTTCCCAAAAAAATCGAATGAAGGCTGTTTGAGCCATCACACACAATGAAAAGTGGAGTTATGGCCGTTTTACCCTCAATTCCCCAGTATTTTTAATGTAGATCAGTAAATTCATGTTCGAATTGGAAAATTTTGGAGCAAATGAGACCTTTCTGTGATTTTCTTCGAGAAATCAAATGTAGCTTATTTAAGCCATAGGTCTCGTTTGGATCAAAATTTTCCATTATGAACAAGCATTTTCTAGAGCCATAACTCCACATTTCGATGCGTGCGGTGGTTTAAATAGCCTTCTTTCGATTCCTCGGTGGAAATCAAACAAGAGAGGTCTCATTTGGTTCAAAATTTTCAAGGCCGAACATTCTTTTTTCTAAATAAATTGAAAAATGTTTCATTTCATTTTCATTTATTTGTTTTTATTAACATAAGATCTTGGATCTTCTAACTGTTTGGGAAAAGTGATTAAAAACAGCCAAAGCTCCGTTTTCCAAAGTTTGCGATGGCTCAAACAGCCTTTTTCGATTCTTCTGAAAAAAAAAAAATATAACTCAAGTTCTATTTGTTTTAAATTTATCAAGTCCAAACATGCTTTTCTGAAATTTGTTAAAAACTGACAGGAACTTTAGTTAAAACTGTCATAACACCATTTTCAAATGCGTACGCATACAGGATTACGTAGAAGAAAATGTTGGCAAAAAGTATTTTTTTGGTTTGAAATCAATAAAAAAAATTATTTAGACTTATCACACGTTTTTAAGATCATTGAATATATTTTTTACCGTTTTTGTAACTTTTCATAATTTTCTATCAGAAATTTTCTAACATTTTTATGACAAAAAATTATCTATTGGTTAGAAAAGTTGTAAAATTAAAAAAAATCTAGAATTTTTTCATTGGTATTTGAAAGTAAAATAACATTTGAAATATTCGAAAATGGACACAAAAATTACTGAGCTTTAATTAAAAATAAACGAAGCCCTAGGTGACTTTTTTGTGGAAAAAATCTATCAATATTTTTAAACTTCAAACTTAAAAATATCAAAAATGCGCTAGATTACGCGATTTTTTTTCTTTTGCACGTGATTATTGAAGTTATCAATTTTCAAATGATATCAATCAATCATATTGCCGGGACTTGCTGGGAACATAAACAAAAACACTAATTTGTAAAAAAAATCAACGTTTAAAACGAAAAATAAATAGAATAATTTTTAAAGCAGTAAACATTGTCATCATTATCATCGATTATTGTCTATTGTACTCAAAATTATTTAACATCCCTCCATTGAAGTTCTCCATTTAAAGTTTTCATTTTTAGTTACAAGAAAGTTTTATTCATAGATTTGACTTTGTCACGCTGATTCAACGATTTGTAAAAAAATGTATCTCATAAAAATACTAAAATTTCGACAGCTGCTACAGCTCATAAACAAATCAGATGTTAAGAAAGTGACCGGCACATGGGGCTAAATTTATTTAAGAATCAAATAAACATTGACATAAAAATAACCAATAAAATTAAAATTTTGAGTTTTGGCCAGGTTTTTGGATTGAATACTCCTGTGTGCGGTGGCTCAAACAGCTTTCATTCGATTCCTTGATAAACATCACACAAGATAAGCCTCATATATACAAAATGTTTAAGTCCGAACATGCTTTTTCTAAACTAATTGGAAAATGTGGGGGAATTGAGGGTTAAAATAGTCATTACTCCGTTTTACGATGTGTGCGGTGGCTTAAACAGCCTTCATTCGATTTCTTGGAAAAACCACATAAGATAAGTTTCATTTGGCTCAACATTTTTCAGTCTGAAGATGCTTTTTCTGAACTATTTGAAATATTTCGGAGAATTTAAGGGAAACATTCATTAGCCATAACTCAACTTGCCAAAGCTTGCGGTGACTCAAACAGCGTTTATTTGGTTTCTCGGTGAAGTTTACACACGATAAGTTTTATTTGATTCAAAACTTTCTAGTCCGAACTTTCTTTTTTCATAATTAATTTAAAAATATAGGGTAATTGAGAGCAAAATCAGTCATAACTCAATTTTTCGTTGGATGTGGTGGCTCAAAGAGCCTTCATTTGATTCCTCAAAAAATATTACAAAATTGTGTAGTCCAAATATGTGTTTTTCTGCATTGTTTACAAAATATAGTGGAATAAAGGGTTTAAAAGGCACTCTATCTCCGTTCGTATGGCGGCTGAAACTATGTCCAATCGATTTTCAGGACAAATTTTCTAAAAAAAAAGATATTTTCATAGAATTGGTTTATGTTGGAGGGAAGATATTGAATTTCTTCACGGTTTATACACTTTTTCCCCATTGAGGCGTTGTATCTCTAGAACTAGAATATTTAGGTGAAATCTGAATCCTTGATTATAGGGGATTGTGATATAGATCAGTTGGCAAGTCTGTTGTCTCGTGAGCCGATGTCCGCGAGTTCGAGCCCAAGAGTAAACATCGAACACAGTTGTACCGGATAAGTTTTTCAATAACGATCCGCCAACTGCAACGTTGATAAAGTCGCGAATGCCATAAAAATGTTTTACCATAATCGACTATAATAGAAACAAAAAAAAATGAATCCTTGATTTTTATGAAAGATATGGAAGATCTATTATTTAACTCAAAATCGATCAATTTTAAAATTTCCACACTCCATATCATCAAAACAAGAAACGATAGACAAAATCTGACCAATGATTTGAATTCAGGACTCCAAAATGTTCCAAAAACAAATAATAAAACATAAGCACCTAAAATGCTGTTCCCCAGTATTATATTTATTAGCTTTCAGAAACCCTTGAAATCAAGAAAGAAATGAAAGCAATAGAAGTGAAGTGAAGAACGTGAAAGATATAGACGTACCTACAACAAGCTGTAAGAGCGCTTGATCTAGGATTGCTCGATCTTTGGAAGATTGATCTTTCAACTCAGATTTTAGATTGTTTGGTTCGATTCTTCAGCTTGTAAAAAATCGATTTTATCGGTTTCTTTTCGATACGACCTTGCGATCTTTTTTTCATGTTGATATGGAGATATTTAGATATGAGAACTTTGAGTACCGATTTAATTTCTTTTACTGCAAACTGTTTTGCTATTTGTCGGAATCGGTACTCATGATTAGCTTGGCTTTCGTAGAAGTTTTATCAGCAGATTTCAATATATTGGGTAAGGTAAGCCGAGGTTAACGGAGACCGTTTTTCGTATAGTTCAACTTTAAAAAATAATAGAAAATTAGCAGTGGATAAATTTTGATGAAATTACATTCAATGTGATGCTGCAAATGTTGGTTACAAATGCTTAAGCGATGAGTATGATAGACTAGGCTTGTCAGATGGCTTTCAAAAAAAGCGGGACATTTTTTGGAAAAAAGCAGGACACAGCCGAAAAAAGCGGAACATTTCAAAATGTGTAAGAAATAGTCATGAAATTAATTCATTTTAGTGCAAAATAGAGTAGGTCATTATTTAAGCAGTCATTTACGAGCACTACAAAAAATAATCTTTTTAGGAATATTTTTTAGTTAACTGCAAATTTTGGCATAGACCAAAAATAGCCATTTGCCATCGAGGAGTTTCTCGACCTTAACTTTTGGCTTTGTTGCTATATAAAGAGTTAATCAATGTTTATATTTATGTCATTCTAATTCTAATACTATATTTTGAATGAAGAAAATGCTTTTTTAACTTATTTGACAATTTTCCTCAGGTTCGAAAATAGAAAAACAACATAAATTAAGTTGCCTGTCACAAATCAATATGGACATTGGTTAAAAATATAATAACAAACAAATTTTTTTTAAATTAGATACATGCAGTTTTACACACAACTTGATAAGCAATACCTTGACCCATAAAGTTTGATGTATTGAAATCTGACATGAGTTCGATAAAAAAAACACATTTTAATTCATGAAAAATGCAATTAAAAATATAATATATTTTCCCTGCGCGTATCCTGGCTGGGTAAATCCGTGCCATTTTATCTTAAAACTTGGCAGAATCCATGTATTCAGTTTAAGAAAATACAACCCAAAATCCGGTGAACATCCATGCCAATTTGGTGAAAATTCAGGTATTACTCATAAATATGAATGAATGAATGAATGATTTAAAATCATATTTAAGGGTTTAGGAAAACTGTTCATGGACATATTGACATAACTTGCTCAAAACTTTGTGTAAAGACGAAACATATTCTAAGCTAAGGTTGCCAGATTTTTTCCTGGACCAGACGAATCCGGGCAATTTTATCTATGAACCAGGTGATATCCGGGCATTTGATTTAAAAATTGACATCCCAAAATCCGGGCAAATTTGGTCTAAATGATGGAATTATTCAATAAAAATCAAAATTTAAAACTCGATTTGAATTTATACATTTGAATTTAAGGAATTAATTTCATCAAGTTATGTCGTGAGACGGGAAACTAAATTAATAAATAATAATGAAAATCAAGAAAATTAGTTGAAATATTTTTTTCTCCACCAAAACTCATCAGAAGATATTGAATCGTAATTTAGGCTTAACTTTTATCTCATCACACTTCCCAGATATTAAGGGTGGTCCATGTTTCCCCATAGCCCAAGATACCCCACTCTCTCCTATATAAATTGAAGAAATGTATAAATATATAGTAAAATTGAAAAATGTATAAACCTCAAGTCTGATTAAAACTGTTGGACTTAGAATTCGAAGATATAATTTTAATGTTTTGTAAAAAATATCTGTTTTCTTTAATTTGAACCGCCCGCATAGAACTCCAAACCCTTTAAAAGCTGGAAAAAAGTCTATTTTATTCAAGTGAATGTTTTTTATTCACTGTGTTTTGTTGCATATTTTGCAACAATTCAACAAAAGAAATACGCAAGGGTTGGAATTTTAAGTAATTTATTTATTAACAGTTGCCTTATATATGGCAGTGAAAGATAAAATTTTTCTTTTGAATTTGCATAAAAATGGTACACATGTTATACCTACTTGAACCGGTACAAAAGTCTGTCAAAACTATGATCTGTATCATATTTTGTCAGTTGAAACATATATATTTCAACAACTTATTGACTGACAAACAGAAGGCCACGCATTAACGAAAAAAAAAAAATTTAAATTCCAATCCTTGCATGTTTGTTCTGCTGAATTGTTGCAGAAAATGAAACAAAAAGCAGCAAAAAAAATTTAACTTGAATAAAACTTTTCGCTAGCTTTTCAAAGATTTAGACCACTGTGTGGCCGTTTCTTCTTTCAACTTGTTATTCTGAATGTAGGTAAGGATTATTTCAATTTCGAATTTCTCGTCAAGAGCCAGCTAGTCTACGAGAATATTGCAACTGAAAATTATGCACATCCACTCGACATCGAAGTTAAAAATCGAAAGTAAAAAATACGATGCTGTAAATATTTGTCACTTGAAGTTAAAGCATCATGAGGGGGAGAGAGAAAAAAATATCCAAATTTTCTAGAAATTGGAACAAATTGGACAAAACCTTGCATGCAATAAACTTGCATACAATCTACATTCATCAAAATCTTATTTTAGATCGAAAATTTGGAAAAATCTCGATTACACGATGTTCCTCACGGGCCAACTACTATGAAGTGGTAGATACACATAGAGCTGCATCTACCACCACACATTAGTAAACCAAGCGTGGTTCGCCCCACAAGTGGGAAAACTTGCAATGCGAACGTCCCTACTAAAAAAAGGACATCACATTTCACCGATAAGGCCGATAAATTAAAATAACGAAGAATTTGTCAGAATCGTATCTTTTTACAGTTGTTGGTTAATTTAATAGTAAATTTAACTTTCTGCATAGATAGTTTGCATAAAAATCAGTTCCCCCTTGTTACAAATGGAAAAGATCGGTTAATCGGGGATCGATCTTCAAGCTCTAAGTTTTTAAATGGACCGATCTAAGGACCGATCATTCGACCTCGGATATCGATATTTTTCTGAAGATCGAACAATCCTTGCTTAAAATTAAAACGCAAATAGGCTGTATAATTCAAAATTATATGTATGACATACGAATCCTTGACTACCGGAATTTGAAGCTGAAAAAATATCTACAGTTGATGTTCAAGCTATTCTAAGTTAAACATATTTTTAAGTTGTTGGGGGGGATGGGGGGTGGTCAAACTTAATAATAATACAATTCCTCACATTTTGAACTTTTTCAAAACTTTCTTAATTTTTTTTTAAAAGCAGTGTTCCGAAAATCAATCAAAACAAACACTCAGGATGCGTTTCCTGTTGGAAACATTCTGATTGTATAATGGGATAGCGCCTCTCGCAACTGCTTCGCCTGGCTGGTATGCAATCTCGATCAGCGCTCCTATCAGCTATGCAAACCGAGTCGCATCATTCAGAATTATCGGTTTAGCAAACATCGCATATCGGAGATGATTGAGATACAAACTGATCCATTCTGAATGTAGCTCACTCAGTATCTGCCTGAATTATATGAAATTCAAAATTATTTTTTGCAGGACGAGAAAAATCAAACAGTTGTGCGGGATACCATAAATTCTCAGTAGTTTTAACGTGACGGACGACAGTTTAATAAAAGAACTTGTTAAAATTGAAAAACACGGCGAAAGTGAACATCTTTCCCTCACAAACACAACTACAATTTGATTTTAATCATACTGATGTTTAAAAACGTTATAACAACAAATAAATTTATTAGTTTGCTGTATATCAAATCAAACAAAATGCGCTAATGATCGGCTTCATGTATCACTCACTCACTGCCTGATCCATTCAATCCTGATCGAAGACCAACAAGATTCGCCATATGCATTGCGCATTGGTGAGATTCCAATTTGATGATGGTGCTGCACTGTTTTGACAGCAAGCATCGTGCGAGGTGATCTGTATTTTAGCGATGAATTGAACGATCGATGATCGGGTAGGTCCAGTAGCAATCAATAACGAAACCCGACCGCTGTACGTTCAGGTGCGAAGGGCAATCAGAAACATTCATTGAAAATGAGTGATATTCGGAACACTGTTTAAAAGTATTTATTACTGTTAAGATTATGATTTCTGGTAGAACACATCTTGTCTAGTCGGCAGTTTCAGCTATACATAACATTTTTGAGATTCCTAGGGGCTTTCTAAAAATTTTGCAAATTTTGGTGGCAATCGAATTTTATATGGGACATTGATATGGAAAAACTGACTTTTTTAATCAGAAAATATGCAACCTAACCGTTATATGAACACTTATTTCTAAATGCAGTATATTGTAGCTCAGATCAACAGAACAATTTACCAGAAAACCACAAGCCTCTAATTGATTTAAGAAAAAGAATATATTTATAATAAAGTAACGTTTTCAACATAAGTTATAAATTCATGAATATGGATTTAATAAATAAAATCCCTCACGAGCATTAAAATCGATACAACAGCATTAACCTACCTTAATGGAGGCAATATACATACATAATTTTAACTTCTGGCTTAAGCGATACTAATTATTTCAATTAGAATATTCAACACCTTATTCGTATATCCTGAAAGTATACAAGAGATCTTTCTATCATATGCAATGTATACCGACTTTAAATAATGAATTTTACGATCGATTATTTGTTTGGTAGGAATAACGATTCGCATTAACATTGTTTATGATTTGAGCTATCATTTCAAATGCGATGTTTTGCTTGCTTGAACGAGTCCTATAAAGCAAACCAGAGCAAAACGATACATCGCTGTTTGGTTAGTTTGGCGATTGAACTAAACAACTTTATATCGTTGTTTGGTATTAAAAGGGTTCAACATGATATGCATGATCTTTCTTTCTTAAACCCATTTTGCTTAATGAAGCATCGTTGAGATCGCATGTCTATGAACATAAATGGGAATTAACAAAGGGTAGTATTTTACAGGTCGTAAGAAGACTCCAGAACGTGTCCAAAACAATATATCAGCTCAACTACATTTACTTTTACCCCACAAATAAACTCCATTTAGGATCAAGATTATCTCGGTGCTGCAGGTAAACGGCTACAACATTGTCCAAGATGATTTGATAGACGCTTTAAAGGAACCTCCTCTGGGTGGTGATCCGATAGGAAGCTGGTGTAAAATTATGAATCGGAAAGTTATCCAACAGTCAGAAACTCTGGCGGTCTGATAGACGCGTACTATTTTGGGATATGATTGACGGGGCTGCGCGGTTCTTTGTGATTTTGATAGTCGGATTCAGGTTTTTCCTCTATCTAATTCTATTAAACGTAGCACTCTGCAGCTGAATATCGGCTGGTGGTAACACGCGGGAGCAAATCTGACAGCTTATGTCATCTTCTATTATATCGAGAAGTTACCATCAAACCTCTATTAGAGGGGTTTTGGGATGAAGCCTGTGGACGAGCTAAGCTACCGTAACCGATCGAATATGATGGGCAGCTCAATAGATCTCATTTGGTAGATTGGTGGAAAACGATGTTAAGCTGGAGAAATTGGCAATCACTCTAAAATGTTATGACAATTTGATGGCACATTCGTCATACCATCGCTTGAAGCATGGTCAGTAACGTTTAGTCATAAAATCGGTGCATTGAATGTTTGACTCAAAGGTTGTGATATAATTTGAAAATAACCATTGAATATAAATTTTTTGTCCGTATCTTCTCATTGATCACATTCAAACTAGGAAAACTTATAAACAAAATCGTTGAAATATGTTCCTGAACTGTTTTAATATTCAATTGCAAAGGAAAGGAAAAATAAATGATAATTTCAGAAGTCTTCGATCTATTAAAAGATAGTTAAGGGACACTAGAGTGCCCAAACCAGCCGACTTATGAAAATCTTATAAGCTGCAAGCTAACATTGATCCTAGACCTAGCACAATGTCCAAAGCTAAATTTGGGGGATCGAACCACAGAAATAGATGGCGCAAGTAGCCTAAAAATTGGTATGGAATAGTGAGAAAATTTGTTTTGAAGGAACATGAAAACCCAGTTTTGCACCAATTCGGCCGATTTCTTTTCATTATAGTTATTCACATAGCTTTAAATATGACAAATAGTTCATTCCAAGATCAAATTTGGGTAAAAGTTATGGTAAAAAGTAATATTGAGTTTCAAAAATTAGTTCCTGAAAAGTTTATTACGAGAAATACATGAATGATCGTTAATCGACGCTTCAACGACTTAAATTCTTAAAAACAGAATTTGCGTGAAACTTCTCGATTAACATTGAAGGTTTAATGGCAAACCAGGCTGCGCAGACTAAAAAACACACTCAGTTGGCGCAACCCCTTATAGTGTAGTTTTGATGCGTTATCGGATAAGACTGGGTTATCTTTTTTTCATGTAAAGCCCTTGTACCCTTTTTAGGGTACATAGGCTTTACATTTGACGTCGGGTCAAATTTAAAGGGTGTCCACGATGAAATTTATCGGATTGCCATCAAATTTTCAAGCATTGAAAAATGACTATCTAACTTCATTTTACCATATCTCTCGTATTTAATTTACAGTCAATACGCAAATGCTCGCACCTTGGCCTTATCAGGTATCAAGTATCAGAATGGGGGTAGACTTAATAGCGGCACGTTATCCAATCATTCGGGAAAATTGTGCCTAGCCTTCTTTATCCAAGATTTTATCATTTACCTGAGAAACCTGAAAAAAACCTATAAAAGGAAAAAATTAATTCAATCTATTTAAGATGGCATAAAGCCTTTCCACTAGGGATTATTAGCATTAAAGCTCTTTTCTACATTCGGTAAGGAATGATAGAATGTTTTTTAAGTTTAATTTTTTAAACTCTGATTCTCTTTTAGCGTAAGATCCCAGAGTACAAAAACGTAGTCTGGCAAATGAGGGACAGTTACATATAAGATGGAAGGGATCTTTCACATCTGATTTACAACTACCACATACTGGAGATTCAGCACGCTGAATGTTGTGCATGTGATAGTTGAGTTCACAATGACCGGAGAGTGCTCTGATCAAGATGCTGCAATGAGATTAAAGTTAATAAGTAACTCGATATGATTGGAGATGGTTTTTCTAAAAATAGTTTTGTTTGGCGACAAGTGTACAACTCTTTCCAGTATCGTTTATGCTGGTTAGAGGACCAAGTTTGAATTTGGTTTCTGAACCAACATGGCGATATTGGGATAGCCGGCTCTGGTCCGTAAAATTCCTTTTCCGATCCAGCTCTAGCGAGTTCGTCGGCGCATGCGTTTCCAAAAATTCTCTTATGTCCGGGTACCCATAGAAGGTTTAATCCATTGCCTTCAGCAAGTTCTTCGATTGCTTTCCGGCATGGGATTACTTGTTTTGATCGAGAACTGGAAGCACTGAGTGACTTGATAGCTGCTTGGCTATCTGAACAGAAATAAATTGTTCTGAACATAATCCTCTTTTGAAGTGCAACTTGCACTCCATACATAATAGCGTATAGCTCAGCCTGAAAAACTATACAATATTTACCTAGAGGTTGAGCATATTCTATGTTCAACTCGTGACAGTAAATTCCTGCACCTGCACGGCCGTTTGATAATGAACCGTCAGTATAGAATACAATATGTGAGGACATTTGGTCCTCTACGAAACCTGATAACCATTCTTGAGGAGAAGGAAATTTGACTTTAAACCCCATGTAGGGAAAACTACTCGATAGTGTTAAATCGTTTACTTACTTACTTAATAATCTCGCGCCGATCCACCGGTGCATAGGGCCGTGGTAAAAGACCTCCACTGTTGACGATCCGGAGCCAGCGTCTTCGCCTGGTCCCAGTCAAGATTCTCGTCGACAGTTCGGATTTCAGCGGCGAGGCTTCGCCGCCACGAGTTTCTGGGTCTGCCTCTTCTTCGATGACCTTCTGGATTCCAATCTAGCGCCTCTCTGCAGATCTCGTTTTCATCTTTTCGCAGCGTGTGCCCAATCCATCTCCACTAACGTTCCCGAATCTCTATTTCTAGCGCCTTTTGATGACACCGGCGATGTAGTTCCTCATTTGAGATCCAGTTGCCAGGCCACCAAGCGCGGATGATATTCCGCAGGCAGCGATCGTTTGGCGCTAAATTAAACTTGTTTAATCTAACTAATTCAGGCCACACATTTGTATGACTCGATAATCTTTCGATATTTCCTGACAGCCAGAGACCAACTGCCTGTAGAAGAAAAGCACATGAAAAGGCTTCCTGTTTTAGGAACAAGTGTAGAGGTTTGATAGAAAACAGAGCCTCTAGTGCTGCAGTAGGAGTTGTAGTGAACGATCCGGACATCCCTAAAAGACACATTCTTTGAAGGTGATTTAGTTTTGTCCGAACTGTCGCAACTTCTCCTTTCTGCCACCACACTAGACACCCATAGGCCAGAATTGGTTTTACTATTGTGGAGTAAATCCAGTGAATATGTTTGGGTTTGAGTCCCCAGTTTTTCCCGATTGCACGTCGACATTGTCCGAAGGCCATGCATGCTTTTTTGATTCTGAATTCGATGTGATTAGACCAGTTTAATTTGGAGTCAAGAATGACACCCAAATATTAAACTTGATTACGGTGATTTCAGAACCATAAAACAGCAGAGGGCGCACCGCACCGCGGGTGATACGTTTTTAGTAAATAAAACAATATTAGTTTTTAGAGGATTAATTGAAAATTCTACATGAGAACACCATCGTTTAACAGAGCGCAGAGCTTGTTGCATTTCATCAAATAATGTGCTTATGCACAAACCTCTTACCAGCAGAAGATAATCATCTGCGAATCCATAGGTTGGTATTCCACGGACATTGAGTTTTTTCAACAAGCCGTCTGCAACTAGGTTCCACAAAAGAGGTGATAGTACACCTCCCTGTGGGCAACCACGTGTGCTAACTTTTGTAATTGAAGCCTGTCTTAAAGACGAATGAAGATTCCTGTTACTTAGCATTGCGCTAATCCAGTTAGTTATAACACTAGGAACCCCATGAAGTAGTGCCGCATCCATTATTGATGTAAACGAGACATTATCAAATGCTCCTTCTATGTCTAGAAATGCTCCTAGACATGATTCTTTCTGTGAAAAAACTATTTTCAATATTATGTACTACGTTGTGCAGAAGAGTTAATGTTGATTTTCCTGTTTGGTATGCATGCTGTGTCGCATTAAGCGGATGTTGGAAAAGGCATTCTTGCCTGATATGATGATCAATTAAACGTTCAAGTGCTTTTTATAGAAATGAACTAAGACTAATAGGACGAAAGCTTTTGGGTTCGTCGTATGGTGATCGTCCCCCTTTAGGGATGAATTTCACGGCTATCTGCCGCCAAAGTTTAGGAATATATCCATGAGCAAAACTGCTTATCATTATTTTTCTTAATATGTGTTTGAAATGATTGAAACCTTTTTGAAGCAAAACTGAAAATAAACCGTCACTTCCAGGAGATTTGTATTGAGTAAACCCATCGATTGCCCATTTGATCGATTCTGTAGTAGGGTAAGTGTTCCTAATTTGGCATGTGTACCTTAACATACTTTTCAATTTTGACTGTTTATGACGTTATTTTTCACTTACCACAATGTGTTCCTAATTATGGACATAGTCAAAGTTTTCCAAACTATATTAAAGTCATAGAATGTATTTGAGATAAATTTGATTGATAGAATTGTGTTTTAACTTGATTTTCAACGATCTGTTAAAATAAACTGTTTTGAGCTAATAAAATATGATTTTTGTTTACTTCAGTGTATCTCAAAGTTAAAAATGTTGAAAAAATATTTTCGCTAGGTTGTGAAGAACGCACCCTTCGCGACAGAGAAGGAAACCATCAAGTTACAGAGAGCTTCTCAACGAGAACAGAATCGAAAGGAAACATTCAAAAAAAATCTCTATAAAATACGTTGTATACCGTCATCTGGAGCATCATGCAACACTTTTCAACTTTAATGGCTTCTAAAAAACCTAATGTCCACAGATAATCCTACCGTTTGTACATCAAAAGTTTTAAGGTTAATGGGACATCAAATTAACGTAGTCAGAAAAATAATTGGTTCCACCAGTTATTTTAAAGTTTACAATACATGCGATTTTCACCCTATTAAGAAAAAGGGGTAAGTTGCCAAATCCTTTGTTTTTAATGAAATTATAGTTTTTGACATATTTGTGATGTCGTTACGCATAAAGCACGATCTGCAGTTATTTTTGATTTTGTTAGAATTAAAGTTTATATTTTTTCTGTCAAAGATTTTTTTTAACCCTCATCCGCATTAGAGTGTCATTTTGACACCATTGCAAGTTTGAAGGCTTGTAACTTTTTTCAGAAGCTTCAAAATACAAAAATTTCTTCGGGGACCCTAAATGAATTCAAAAGTTCTTCAATATTGCACCTTTAATTTTTTTATGGGCGAACCCTGGAAGCCTGGACAAAAAAACTCCCTTTTCCGACTTTGGGTGTCATTTTGACACCACAAAAGTAAAATCTATTTAAGTCGTTTGAATTATTATGAACTACATATGAAACTTATATCATTAGAAACCTTGTAATGCCAGTAAAATATATTTAGAACGTTATAAACAGCTAAAGTTACAAGTTTTCTCGTCATTCAGCATGAAAGAAAAAAAAATCCGAAAAACATGCCTCACGAAAAATTCTGTAGTTCATATGTAACACGTCCAAAAAAATATTTGCCTTATGCATATGAAAGCTGAAGTTAATGCCTACATCATGAAGACAAGAAATATTTTTTTTTAAAATTTTTAATGAAATGGTCACAAAAAATTCAAAAAAGTGGTCTAAGAAACCTACTTTTCATTCGATTGCTAGTAAATATTGTTTGAGCGATGGTAGAGTGTTTTAAAAAATATGGCTTCAAACTTTATTGAAATTCTAACATTTTGCTGTCTTTAGATTTTCGATGCAACAAAAATTGAATTTACTGGAATTTTTCAAAGTAGGCTACTTTGCGCGATTTTTCCACTAATTGAAATTTCATCTGTTTTTGTGGTCCTCCGTCATGTTGTACCCGGATTTTCAGTGCTTTCTCGCCGTTTGAAGCAATCAAAACTATATCCATTGAAAAGGGAATTTAATCTACATTCTAATGAGGTGCAACAATTTACGCTGTGAGATTTCACAAAAATATGAAAATTATAAACGTAAAATCATTACTGAATTTCTAGAACTACAAGCTGCGCGTCCAGCAAAACGTGTTTGTTTGCTCTCTGAATAGGTACGGTGGGTGGTGATTTGGTCAGAGAGCGAAGCCGACAGACGAAATAATAATGCGTGTCGTGGCAAGCAAACGTGAACTAGGGTGAGTGCTCCTATTTTGAACCTAGAGCCTACTTTAGTCCTAAAATTGAAAATTGTAAATAAATCATTTGCCTAGCTTAGTTTAATGAAATTCCTTTGCACACAATGAACTCTTATTCTTCCTGAATCCTATAATACCGCTTTTTGCCATAAAAAGCCTTCCTAAAAGTAATTTCAACGTTTTTAAAAATGTACCTCCTCATTAGTGGTAAATCAGACTGCTCAATTAGTAGGGCGCGTTTTGAGAAGTCAGAGTTAATTAGGAAAAATGACGTTTTTTTTTACTATTCAAGCCCTATTTTAAAGGGAAATTACTCTCACTGTGAAGAATATGAACCATACTTCTAATTTTTCCTATAATAAATGAAAATCAATGGAAAACCCGGAAAATTTGTAGTGGGTCCAAATATAGGAGACTTTTGACTTTTATTTTCCATTTTTAGACCTAACATCACCAAAACTTTGTTTCAATATAATCAATTTAACAAAAGTGCGAATTTTCAATTGGGGCATAATTCAGAACCATTTTTTATTGAACATTTCTAACATACGTACACACCAAAAAATTTATAAAATTACATGAGACAGAAACGCTTGAAGACCTAATTATGTTTCGCCCTAATTAGGAATTGATTTAATTTCACATCATTTTCAATCTAAACTTAACAAACACCCAAGCTTACGGGCCATAATTTTCGAAAGACTTAACTGTATCATGATCTAATTAACTAAAGATGTAATTTTCAATCACATTGAATATAAACTTATAAAAGGGACCTAAACTTAAATTTAAGAAGATGTAAAATTATGTGCGAGGTTACAATTTTGCAAGCCTGCGAAGAAACAGAAACAAAACAAATAAACGCATGTGCATTCTATTTTGGTGCGTATTGTCACAGTGATCGTCAAAGATTATTATTATAATTTATTACAGACCTTTTAACCACCCGGGTCATTCGGGTCTGTAATCGTCAAAGAGTAATGGAACATCAGCATTCAAGGCTCCAATGAATAAGTCTATCCAGAAAAACAGTAAGTAAATAATCCATATTCCAGCAATAAAAGCAACAACGAATCCTTTTTTACAGTTGCCCTGCTGCCGTATTTGTGTTTTAGTTTACAGCTCCATCGCAATATGGACGCTTCTGTCATTGTGCAATTTTAATACAAATTAAAGAGATCATGAAATTTCTGAATGCTTTTCCTGCGCACTCGTGCTTGCTAGTCTCCAGCAACCGACTCCTGCTGCAATTCAAAATTAGAATCCTCATTTGTAATAGCGGATACGAACAGTTGTGATGGAGCCTCCTGGATGTTGATAGTCGCCTCCCCGTGTGGTTCGTGAATTGCGATTGAAAATTTTGTGAAGTGAACGGTTATTGCTTATAATGTTTGCGGAACTGCACGGAATCACTAAACGGGTGCCTTTGTTCTCATCCTTGCCACATCATACCTTCCGGTGGTCACTTAACTTTCCGCTCCACTGTGGGGACCGATTAAGTTCGGATAGAAAAAGAAAATCGCGAGTTGAACGAAACTTATTAATTTCTGTTTTGTTTAGTTACTTCTACATTTTCCGCTCACCTGTTGTACTGCAAAGCGGAGTGGAGACAAGTAAGAAAACGGAAAGTTGAGAATATCGGTACCGGTTTTAGTAAAGGGCGAATGCGCCAACATCGCTGTTTCGAAAAAATCACATCTAAAGCTCCGTAAGCTCCCGGCAAAAACAATACTTTGTTTTCTTATTATCGCGAACGTAAATCATCAAGGTTTTCGAATGGATAGTTGATAACTCGATTTCTTTACATTCGACTCATATACCCTTTTGAAAGATCTATACCGATATCTTTACCGGAGGGGGCTTCCATAAACATCGAAATATTTTTTATTTTCCGCCTCCTATCAAACGAATCTAAATTTCTATTGAAAAAAAACTAACCAAATATAATTATGGTAACATGTGGTAACATCTCATGTTACTATTCTCAAATTCAAACATTAATACTTGGTGTTGACTTTTATCAAAGATATTTTATACAATTTGTCATACATTAGTGATAGTTCCATTTTTTCCGATTTTATCGCTTTTCCGTACGCCCATGGAAAACTTCTGGAGGCGATGTGCGCGCTCGCAGTCCCGGTATACGATTTCTCGTGTGTTAAACAGAGAGAGAAATAGACTTCACTCCAATTTCACTCCGATTAGCTGTCATTCTTATGGAAATCTGTGTAGGAGTAAAGAGCAGGCTTCATTCTTTTTAGCAGGCCCAATCCCAATTCTAATCTCTCCTATCTTGTTTGTTTTGATTCGGATATTCTACTTCAATTTGCAGAACGACGGTAGAAATCAATCCGAAGTTCAAAAATGTTGATTCAAATGGTTTCAAGCTGAAAATGTTTGCTGTCTCGACGACCGGTGGTTTTGCCCGAGACAAAATGTATTGGGGGCAGCTTTTCTTCAGGTGAGTTTTTTCACATAATTTTAATTTATTGCTAAGTAGTTTAATGCATTCTAGCTTTCGGTGGCCCAGGCGGTGCAGACCGGTCCCAGTGGAAAACGAAATCAATGTCGTGAATGTGAATTGTTACCATCCTCAAAATGTTTCAATTTAGATATTCTTCAGGTAAGATCATTCATTAACTTGTTATTCTCGGTGGTAATTTTTTCTTATCCATTTATAGATTGAAAAAACTTAATAAAAATGTTACGACGCAGAAAAACGCAATATTCGTCGGAAGTTGGTTTATTTTGAATTTTCCAAATGTACCTTTCTCAAGTAGTGCGCCATTCGAAAGCTTCCGGGGCGGCAAAGTCAACGGAACGAAGATCTATCTGGGATCTGTCCAAGTCTGATCGGGGAGCTGAATACAGGCCAAGATGGCACTTAACAAGATTGTTGATCGTCGTGGGTCTCGCCATAAGGATGTAATTTCCTTGGACAAGGGCAAGTACTATGATCAGCTGCTTTCATCATATAAATTACAATGCTGGATTATGACTATAGAAATAAGATGCTTCCGCGCTACACCTTCAACTTTGAACATTCATAACTTATAAGTTTGTAAATATTTTCTTGTCAAATCTTCTCTAAAAGATAGATCAACTATCATGCTATTATCCCACTATATTTGACGTTTCTCGAAAATGTGTTATTTGAGATAATTTCCTTCTACGAAAATTTGATTTCTCGTATATTTTTCACTCCATAATATTAAAGAAATTACGCAATGAACGTAT
Source organism: Uranotaenia lowii (assembly GCF_029784155.1). NCBI lineage: Eukaryota > Metazoa > Arthropoda > Insecta > Diptera > Culicidae > Uranotaenia > Uranotaenia lowii. Next base: position 11,454 of record NW_026598243.1, on the reverse strand, counting down.
ATGTAAAAAAAATTCCGAAAAAATTAAAAACAATAAACCATGTTCTTACTTTATTTTGAAATTCTTTTGTTTTCTTATACGAAACGAAAAAACCCTACAAAAACAGACACTTGTAAAATTAAGGTCCGCAAGAATCCTATTGGTTCATCTTCGATAAGCGACATACTATATGTTGACAACGAAACGACCAAGTGAAAAAATACCCGATTTTTCTGAGTTGCTGAAAAAGGAATGTTGTTCACTATTTTTACTACTATAATATTTCCCGTAATTTTTTTTTAAATTAAATTTTGTGTTTTTTTGGAATAAGCTGCATAAACAATATAGGAATATAAATGATAAAATGAAATGTATGCCTCTAAAATTGTGTCTCCGAAAGCTCCTATGACTAAAAATATAGACGACACTGAATCAAAGCAATCGAAAGATTTTTTAATTCAACAACGCTATAAGCTAAGTTCAGATACGTATTTCGATAGCAACTTGTGGCAACTTACTATTTTTATCAGTAAGCGTTTTCAATCGAAAACGCTCACTGAAGAAGATAGTAAGTTGCTATCGAAATGCAGATATCTGAACTTTTCTTATACTGTGGTTAAATTAAAAAGAATTTTTCGATTGCTTTGATTCAGAAGAATTATTCACATATTAGTATGTACGATGCAATATTATATCACCAATGAACTAAATTTATGTCAATAACGATGCTACGCTTTTGTGCGTCCTACTTGACGTAAATTTACATCACTGATGATGTAATATTATGTCGAATGTGCTATTCAATTATAGCCGGAAATTTTATGTCTTCAAGCGTTTCTGTATTTTCCAGAGTAATTTTATGTCAAAAGTGATGCTTCTTTTTTGTGCATCCTTTTTGACATAAATTTACACCAAAAAATTAATAGTGTGTACGCCATATTTTGCCCGTCCGGAGTATACGTGTTAACCGTGTTGACTTCGGACCAACCAGATATCATTGTATAGATTAAGGTAGTGCCACCTCTATCCCGGTACTACTTCTCCTAAATAATGAAATGTAGCGGGGTAAAGTAAGAGTTCCGTGAGTTCCGTGAGTGAAAGCAGTCGGCTCTATCACTGGTGTCGTCAAATCGAGATTTTTTGTGTTATTTAGGTGAATTTAATTATTTGCGAAATCTGCAAACGGTTAATGAAACTTAACACTATACGTGACGAAACAAGTTTTTGGTGTTTAATCTGGAAGATTTCCGTAATTTACGGAAAAAGTGCAAGCTTTCATCGTTCTGAGGCGCCATTGTGTTGAAGCATCTTCCTAGCATCTTGCTATGGATCTCACTCGAGTGGGAAATCAACTGTGGGCCATCTCACAACCCAATAATTATCAGGTTCAAAAATATTATTTAGGTATTTTTGCGAAGATTACAAGTGATATATTTCCCTTGGCACCTCACGTTATAAAAAAATTTATCTTTTATAACGAAAAAAAAAAAACAGTTAAAAAAAAGATAAAGTGACAAAATTCACACGCCACCGCATGTGTTGAACCTTGCTTAGGATCTCATTTCTAATGAGAATCAAAACGTAGGTGAGTGAGCTCACAAATCTCTGGTAAGTAGAAGCTCATAAGTATTTCTCAATGGTGAGAAATGATGTTTGTGTAGAAATGACGACATCTGGCATGATCTAGCTATTCCGGATTGATTCTATATCAACTGAGAGTAGAATTGTATCCATTTTTTTTTGTAGAATACAAAGTGTATTCGAGTTCTTCTTGTTGCCTTGAATGCATTGATCTTTTGTAAAGATCCCAGATATGATTCAAATAGTTTTGGTTCATGGTGTTCTTATGTAAGCTCAATCATTTTGGTACCTGAAGAACTAAGTTACTTAGTTTTGTCCCTTCTGAAAAATCATAGTAAATAATGCGTTACTCCGCCAGGAGTTCTCTGCTCACCAATTGCGATATACTGTGGGTAACTCGCCTTTTGGTAAGAGTTTTTTTTTTGCTCTATTGTTTGCTTCTCAAAGGTAGTACAATTGATCAGCATTGTTCTTCTATCAATTTGTTAGCTCTGGCTATTCTTTTGTAACTATTAGATAGTTAGCAGCTCTGCGTTAAGACCGATAAAAGTCACTTCCGCGTGTGATATTAAAATGATTCAGCCGACTAACGATGATTTCGAAGACTTTCTTTTAGAAAGTCCCCGTAGTGATGCTGGAAAACGTATGGCCGTTTCACCCAAGAACAACTTGGAGAAAAGGCTGTGTCCAGGAAACTCGGATTTAAAGTTAACCATTAAACGCCGTTGTGCAGGTATCGACGAAAAATATTTTGATCGAATCAACATGTTGCTGGTGAAAATGCAGCAACAAATTCCTGATTCGGAAACTCAGCCGAGATTTCTGAACTCAGGAATCCAATCAGGAAATGGTTGGTTTCATGCAGCGGATCAGGCTAGTATGGACTGGCTGAAATCTTCGCTTGAGGCTATCAAAGCGAAAGGTGAACCATCTGATTTCTGTGTAACACCATACACACCAATTCAGCCACTACGTCGTGCCACAGCATTATTTCCCCCCATTCCATCACTGGAACGCGATGGATCGTCCACTATTCTTCGAATGATATCGAAACTTAACAGTGATATTGATACGAAATTTTGAAAAGTGATTAAAATATTTCCTTGTGAAAACAAAAAGCACAAGGTGGTTCTAGCTATCGATGAAGATTCTGTAGAGAAAATTCAAAGAAAGAAGAATCAAATATTCTATTCCATTTCCAGCTTATTCATTAAGTTCTATCCTAAAAGAAATTTAAATATCCTATAAATAAAGCAATCCTTGAATGGTTCTAAACATTTTGATTAAATAAAAATTTTCTTTTTATTTTATTTTCTTTGATTCTTCAAAACTCTTGTCTGAGCGACATGTAGATCCGTTAATGACTTTCCGTGTATTTGGTTTCCTGGTATATGATGAAAACATAAAAAAAATACGGCCAGGTACAATTTTCCCGTTTGTTTGGATAACGTGCCGCTTATGAGCCACCCCCATTCTGATACCTGATACCTGATGGTGTACGTTAATAAGTTTCCTCGCAAAAATGATCTTTCGCTCTTTTCAACATCTGTAAATTTTCTCCTCACTTCTCTATCCATCTTTATCAATTTCAGAACTACATTTCACCGATATGCCGAAAAATAAATTTTCAAAAGGTTTTTAGTTTTGTACAATTCAATTTCATTTGTAAATTTTAAATTTTAAGTTATTATTGATCATCGATGTGTTCAATCCTACCATCTAATTATAAGAAAACTTAAAAAGCACATTGAAAACATGCAGAGGTTTCAGCGGAAATCTATTTAGAAATTTCTTAGTACAAAATAAAACTTAAATGGGTATTCCGTTCTACGGGAAGATCTTGAAAAGAGGTCGTTAACATTTGTTTACATGCTTAATACATGGGATTTTCACTAGATAACCCATGGAAAAGATAGAAAAAATGTTATCATTTGATAAAAAAAAAAAGGTAATTCAATTCAAGCTGCCTGAAAAATTGTAAAATAAGATGGCCAGAATTGTCGTATCGGGACCGAACAAATCTAGCCAATTTCATCAAAAAATCTGGCCAGCATTTGATTTCAAAATGTTCAAACCGATATCCTGGCGATATCCGGGCAAACTTGGTCAAAACCGCGGAATTATTCAGTAAAAATAACTAAAAATATACTTGCAATATTTGTTTTTCAACAAACCACATCAGCAGATTTTAAATTGTATATCAAGCTTCCAAACACAAGTCATAATGATTTCTAAATCTTGCCATTTAAAACTTCTTTTTGAACATAAAAATGAAAAATTATAATAATTATAAAGTCTCAGTTTATGTTTCGTTTTAAAAATGATGTGAATAGATCCGGGCAAAAGCCGGGGTTTTTGCAACACAATCCAGGAAACCGAGCCAGACCGGACTTACCTCAAATTTTTATTCAAATGTTCTAGCAAATCTGGATAAATCCGGGCAATCTGGCAACCTTAGATTGAAATGTTTTTTGTGATAGAATGGATAAACGTTAAAGGGAAATTATTTCAAATTTCTATTAGCAAACCTCAAAACTATTAGTTATTCAACAATATGAAAACGATAAACTTTGCTTATAATCCCAATTAAAACTTTATGAAGACTAACAAAACTTACAAAGCTAACATGGTCAAACATGGTCCAATTAGTTATAATGATGAACAAAAAGCTTTCAAAATTTCAAAAAGTCAAACGACTCATTTCGATTTATATTTTATGTGAACCTGAGCAAGGCCGGGTAAAATCAGCTAGTTTTAAATAAAGTCAAATGTTTTCAGTCTGCGTCCGGATGGGCCGAATCATTCGTAAAGTTTTTTCAGGCGTTTTGTGAAAAAAAAGAAAACCAGATTTTTGCTTTTCTTACACACAATTAACGTGTACTTTTTTTTTTACTACTATATTTAATTCCAGTGCTTGATTTTACACTCCACGCGCTATCAGCTTTTTATGTAAAATCTCATTTTACGATTTCTTTTACCTGACGCTGTCAATGCAGAGGGATCTCAAACAGTTTAATTTCTACGCGAAAAGAAACTAACAGGCTTTGTTCTGTTTTTCAACAAGCAAAGCTTTAACTCACAATTCTCGTTTGAACTGGACTAGTTCTAAGCCAACACGGTCGTAAAACGCTGGTCGCTTACCAGAAAGTCCTCAACTAGCTACTAGCTTTCATTGGACTGTAGATTTAACTTGCTTTGACTGGACCGAAGTCCCCATCTGGAAACTTAGGCTTGACTCGACCGAAGTTTAAACTGGACCAACATCTTTCACTGGCAACTTTGCCCTTACTGGACCGATGTCCCCGACTTGTAATTTTGGCTTAACTGGACTAAAGTTCAATCTGAACCAAAACCCTACACTGGCAACTTTGTCTTGACTAAACTGGATCGAAGTTCCCGACTGGCAATTTTGCCTTATCTGTACTAATATACCAATGACCAAAATCAAAAAACAGGCAATTTAACCTCAACTGTACCGAAGTCCAAATTAAACCAAATAATCCACTGGCAACTTTGCCTTATCTGAACCGAAGTCCTTAACTGATCCGATGTCTTCTACTGCCAACTTTTCCTCAACCTGCCTAAACTGGATCGAAGATCCTGACAGGCAACTTCGCCTCATCTACATAAAAGTATTAAACTGGAACCGAAGTTCTAACTAGATCAAAATCCTAACTGAACCAAAATCCTAACTGGACCAAATTCCTAACTGGACCAAAGTCCTAACTGGACCGAAGTCCTAACTGGACCGAAGTCCTAACTGGACCGAAGTTTTAACTGGACCGAAGTCCTAACTGGACCGAAGTCCTTACTGGACCGAAGTCCTAACTGGACCGGAGTCCTCGGCTGGCTATATTACCTTCACTATCGGTATCCGCCCTTCAAGCACTCCGCACTTCCTCACACTTTTCCTAAAAATTCGAAAAATCTTTATCGCTTTTCGAAAAAATCTTTAGAATCACGGGATTGATGTTGCAACCCAATAGCACTTTTAAAGTTTTCGATTCACTTTAGAAAAAAAAATCACTAATCACAATTATTCTATCGGAGCAACCAGAGATTTCCTCAAAACTTGACTTTTTTCAATTTAATTAATTGGTGATAATCCTGGGAGGATCGCCATTGTGAAAAATCGAGACATCAAACTATCAGAGAAAATAATCTCGAGAAATTAACTCGAGAACGGGGTTCGCGTTAGCGGTTTTAACTGACGTGACAGGTGATCCGAGAGCCAATGTGAGTGGGATGCCCAGTGGGAGAAATATTCGATATATTTTGAAACATAACGAGGGGAGTTCGAATGTTCATCGATTTAAACACTGAGATTAATTCATTCTTACAAATCAACTCCTCACACTGCTCTTCTCCCATTGACGGCATTTAGACAACTGAAGAGTGAATTCCAAAATCAAAAACCCGATTTAATACACTTAACAGTGGATTGGAGCCTTTCTAACAGAGTTTAAATTATATTTGGAAATATATAAAATAATATAGAATATACATGATAGATTCCTTCCCTCTGAATCATATAAGTATGATTTCAGATATTCAAACACGAAAAATTCCAATCTCAATATAAAAAAATGATGCCTGATACGTTTTTTTGGGGAAAAGCGAACTGGTATGTAAGGAGCTCATTTTATGTATGGAAAGAATGGTATTTAAACAGTAGAATTTCCAAGATTTATAACACGCTGAAATGGTGCCGTGGTAGCAACCAGAACTTTCACGTTGCTGGTCACGGTTCGAATCTTACTGTTTTTTTATGCTTTTTTTTTACTGAATAAGTAAAACCAACTACAATATTGATGGATAGCCGTGACGCGTGCCCTAGCATGATACCTTTTTTAGAGCTCAACCATGCATAGAGGAAAAATTCCCACAAAAGGAGGGGAAAGTAATATGACTATTAAATGATTAATCTCATTCTGTAAACTAAATCTGAAATCTTATTCTGATTCTAAAGTTTGAATTTTGAGTTACAACACTTAGTCTAATATTTGAATATAAGTTCCAATTTCAAATTCCAGGTTGATCTTTAATCCAAATTCTTAATCAGAATTCTAAATCTGAATTCTCAATCTGAATTCTGAATCTGAACTCTGAATTTGAATTCTAAATCTGTATTCTGAATCTGAATTCTGAATCTGAATTCTGAATCTGAATTCTGAATCTGAATTCTGAATCTGAATTCTGAATCTGAATTCTGAATCTGAGTTCTGAATCTGAATTCTGAATCTGAATTCTGAATCTGAATTCTGAATTCTGAATCTGAATTCTGAATCTTAATTCTGAATCTGAATTCTGAATCTGAATTCTGAATCTGAATTCTGAATCTGAATTCTGAATCTGAATTCTGAATCTGAATTCTGAATCTAAATTCTGAATCTGAATTCTGAATCTGAATTCTGAATCTGAATTCTGAATCTGAATTCTGAATCTGAATTCTGAATCTGAATTCTGAATCTGAATTCTGAATCTGAATTCTGAATCGGAATTCTGAATCTGAATTCTGAATCTGAATTCTGAATATGAATTCTGAATCTGAATTCTGGATCTGAATTCTGAATCTGAATTCTGAATCTGAATTCTGAATCTGAATTCTGAATCTGAATTCTGAATCTGAATTCTGAATCTGAATTCTGAATCTGAATTCTGAATCTGAATTCTGAATCTGAATTCTGAATCTGAATTCTGAATCTGAATTCTGAATCTGAATTCTGAATCTGAATTCTGAATCTGAATTCTGAATCTGAATTCTGAATCTGAATTCTGAATCTGAATTCTTAATCTTGTAAATCTCATTTTGATTGTTTTGCATCACACGGTTTTCAACATTGAAATTTCTTTCATCCAAATTTTTTTTTATGATTTCGGATTTTACAACTTTTAATAGTATGGTTTTACCCCTAAAAGTATGCAGCAAACTTAATTTCAGAAAAATTGTGACAAAAAGTTTTCACAAAACAAAATCGTGTTTTCATGCGTAATGATCTTTAAGTCATCGCAAATTTATCAAAAACTGTGCAAATTGGTATTCTTGGAGAAACAATTCCAGAATTGAAAATTGATAAAGTGAGGAGAAATTTTACGGATGATGAAAAGAGCGAAAGAACATTTTTGCAAGGAAAATTTATTAACGTACACCATACTTTACCTCGCAACATCCAGCTTCATCAATTTTTAATTCTGATATTCTTTCTCCATGAATCTAAATTTTTCACCGATATGCCGAAAATAAATTTACAAAAATTCTGAATCTGAATTCTGAATCTGAATTCTGATTCTGAATTCTGAATCTGAATTCTGAATCTGAATTCTGAATCTGAATTCTGATTCTGAATTCTGAATCTGAATTCTGAATCTGAATTCTGAATCTGAATTCTGAATCTGAATTCTGAATCTGAATTCTGAATCTGAATTCTGAATCTGAATTCTGAATCTGAATTCTGAATCTGAATTCTGAATCTGAATTCTGAATCTGAATTCTGAATCTGAATTCTGAATCTGAATCTGAATTCTGAATCTGAATTCTGAATCTGAATTCTGAATCTGAATTCTGAATCTGAATTCTGAATCTGAATTCTGAATCTGAATTCTGAATCTGAATTCTGAATCTGAATTCTGAATCTGAATTCTGAATCTGAATTCTGAATCTGAATTCTGAATCTGAATTCTGAATCTGAATTCTGAATCTGAATTCTGAATCTGAATTCTGAATCTGAATTCTGAATCTGAATTCTGAATCTGAATTCTGAATCTGAATTCTGAATCTGAATTCTGAATCTGAATTCTGAATCTGAATTCTGAATCTGAATTCTGAATCTGAATTCTGAATCTGAATTCTGAATCTGAATTCTGAATCTGAATTCTGAATCTGAATTCTGAATCTGAATTCTGAATCTGAATTCTGAATCTGAATTCTGAATCTGAATTCTGAATCTGAATTCTGAATCTGAATTCTGAATCTGAATTCTGAATCTGAATTCTGAATCTGAATTCTTAATCTGAATTCTGAATCTGAATTCTGAATCTAAATTCTGAATCTGAATATGAGTTCTGAATCTGAATTTTGAATTCTGAATTTTGAATCCTGAATTCTGATTCCTAAACCTGTATCCTGAATTTGAAAACTGAATCTGAATTCTGCATCTGAAATTGAATCTAAATTATGTATGAGTATGTAGAAATGAAAAAAAAAACATAAATTCATTCTTCAACACGAGTAAAAAAAACGAGGGTCATAAGATCTTCATATAAATTCCCCCCCAACGCAGTTTCCTGTACGGCTCTGCATTTTGTTGACACCCGGCATGGCTTTAGACACTATAATTTCATAAATGAAATTATAATGTCTATAGGCATGGCGGACTCTGAAGGAAACGCCCATCCGCCATTTGCTGCATTGAAAAGCAAGAAGTGTAAGATATAAACACTGTTGCCGTATTTGCCCCAGCAGACTGAGAAACTGCCCAGACCACGGTGCGTCTTAGTAATGCCTTTTACCTATTTGAGTTTGAGCCGCTTTCAATCAAGCGTGCCGATGGTTTATTGGATAGCGCTTGCAACTTGGGATCTGAAGGGTTTTGGTTCAATTCTCGAGTTAATAAAAATATTATTTTTTTATTTTGATTATCTTCAATTTATAAATGATTGCTGGTGCTGCTGCTTCGAGGCGCCACTAGCAACTTTTTTTTATGCCATAATAAGTATGATATGTATTTGGTAAAGAAAACGGTTTCAACTATTTTGTTTTTTTCCCGTTTTTGAAAGGGTTGTGTAGAAAAAAAAATGCATTCTTTTGAGACTAAAATCATTTTAATTGTGCAGCCCAGTTTCGCAAAAACGTTCTAGACATTTTTAAAATGGCACATACAAATCCACGGACATCAACAGAACTCGTCGAGCTGAGTCGATAGGTACCTATAAAGGTATGTCTAAGACCCATAATTAATGATCTCTCAAATCGACCGATAACCAAACCTTTCTGTTAGAAAGGCAAAAAGAAGCAACATTCTACACACACACACACACACACACACACACACACACACACACACACACACACACACACACACACACACACACACACACACACACACACACACACACACACACACACACACACACACACACACACACACACACACACACACACACACACACACACACACACACACACACACACACACACACACACACACACACACACACACACACACACACACACACACACACACACACACACACACACACACAGACACACACACACACACACACACACACACACACACACACACACACACACACACACACACTCACACACACACACACACACACACACACACACACACACACACACACACACACACACACACACACACACACACACACACACCTTCAAATTGAGGGGTGTTCAGGTTTTTAAATGGAAAATTGAAAGAAATAATTCAAGTTGATATTAATCTAATTTTGACTGTATCTCCCTTCATGTACTATTATTTCATGCTTTTCTACGATAGATTGTTATCGTAGAAAAAGTAAAATTCAAAGAGTTTAAAATAAAATAAATAAATTAAATCTGAGAAAAGCTTCGCGAGCCGCAAAAGCAGGTCTCGAGAGCCGCAAGCGAGCTCATCCCTGGTTTAGATTTCTTCGTGGTCGAAAAAACAAACAATATCGCGGTACTTAATGCTTTAAGGCCAAACAACAATTAAAATCGAAAGATGGGCAGTAGTGCTGCATTAATTAAGGGTCTGAATTTTTTAACATAACTTATAAAATTTGAACTACATAAAAAATTTGAATTATGCCTTCATTCAAATCTCTAGGCCCTCGCACTATTCCCCATTAATTTTTTCTGTAAACTTAACCATTTGATAGAGTTTCCAGCCTTTTGTCCTAGACTGGCCTTCTCTTGGAAAATGCCCCTATTTTTTATTATCAAAAATTTACCTCAAAATACATTACAAACTACACCAGAACTGGAAATTTACTAAGAAAAAAAATTAGCTGTCACATAAATCAATGATGCTGCTAAACGCTTTGATTTCATCAGGAAGTGTGTTTGTTTGTGAGCCTTCAAAAAATAGATATTTCAACAATTTGAAATAACATTTATACTTACCTACCTTTGAAATTTTCAAAAACAAACCAAGTTTTTACAATTTGAAACTCAATATAAAGGTTTTTAATCGTAGGAAAAAGTTTTGGGATATTTCAACTTTAGACTTAGTTATTGATCATAATGTTAATAAATTTCATGTTAGCTACCCCGGTGATCAATGTTACCCCGTTTTACAGTACTTATTTCACCGATTCTAGAGCTTAAACTTGCAGTGATTATTTGTTTTATCTAATATCATGCTTAAAAATGGTTTTTTCTTCCATCATTTTAAAAGCAAAAACTTTTGAAAATGGCTAGATTTTTAACAAAGTAATCATATAAATTATGTTTACTAAAGTTATTAGAATTATTGTTAGGTAATATCAATTTGTTGTCACACTAAAACTTTTGAATTTCGACGATAACGTACTAAATTCTAAAGAAAGATAACTGAAAATTATTCGATGGAAAATGAAGCTCAAGAAATAAGCCTTCTAATGCTTTGAAGTTAATTTTTGAACAGTGAAGAATAAAAATCTGTTCTCCATTTGAGGGGTGCTTGGAATAAAGCAATAATAAAAAAAAATCCTTCATAAAGAACATTTACTGTTGGTTTTGTGATGAAACATTCAGTTTCGTGTGCTTTACCATTTGTACCGGAAACTTTTTCGGTTTACTTGATAATTCATAAGCATGTTTCGAATTATTTCGAATTTCATTTTCCCGAAAGCCATTTTTCTCGGCCCGGTACACATTTTCCACCTGACTTTGATGTTGCGAACATC
>NW_026598242.1:0-45780 GCF_029784155.1 Uranotaenia lowii | reverse complement strand
AAATTGTTTGAATTGAATAGACAGCGCGTTTCAATTAAGGATAAGGAAATCCCACTGAAACAGCCGACTTTCATCAATCGCAAATTGCATAAAATCAAAACCGGAAACTACTGCTTTTGTGTTTCATTGAACTTTGAACCAGACTCATTCCGCTTCCTTTAGCTCTCTCGAGTCTCGAATCGAATGATTTTCAATGGCATCGCTTTCATTAATTATTCATATTTTCCAATTATGAACAATTTGCACCGCGATCGGATCCCGTTTTGCGAGTCAGTCATTCCAGTTTTTTTTCGTTCGTGCTCGTCCATGAAGAAAAATCAATGTTTTCTCTCATAGAGTCGCTTCGATCCGACAGATCCCGGCAATGGCATTGATAGAACCGGAAACTCGAAATTGCATATCAATTAAAAACAATGGCAACGTTTTTTTTTTTGCTTTTGTCTGATTTCAACGCCAAACTGACGGTTATTAAAAGTCGATGAATATTCATCCGGAGGATTTGTGCAAGCAAAACACAGTCATTAGTCTTTGCTGGTTTTTTTTTTTTGGTGCCAATGCGCTTGATACCGGGAAAACAGAGTTCTCATTTTCAGTAGATAAAAATCAGAGAACAAATGATGAACATAAAAAAGAAACAATGCAAAAATATTTGTCCCACGAAAATATTTGCTTTTCCGCTGCGTTGATTTTAAGGAATTTTCTCTACCCGCTGCTCTGCTGAATGTGACGAATAATTTTCCTGCATTGAGCGAAACTTTTCCTTTGACTTTCTTTTTAGCAGCAGCTTGACATGAGAAGATAATATGGATGCGTTCCACTGTATTTTTCAACCTTTCAACAATGCCTTGCCTGATTTTCAGAATATTTTTTAAACCGAGAAAATAGTGCAATTAATTGAATCAGTTAAGTCAGGAATATTTATTGGGAAATCTTAATCAACTTTTGGTCAAAATGAACTTACGAATTTCTTAATCAACCAAAATTCCAGTTTCTAAGCTCAGTCATAATTCTTGAAATAGACAAATATACATTTTTTTTAACAAAAAACAGTCTGTGGCACCACTGCATTGGTTTGAGCATTGCATTGAACAATTTCCTGAAATATTGGTGGTAGCAGTAAAAAAGGGTGAAAATAAGAGAAGAAGACAATACCGGATTTCTTATAAGTAATATTTAAAATTCTTCAACAGTGTTGCCAAGATATTTAAGAATATTTTCAAATGAAACTTAATTTTAAAATGGTAAAAAAAATCCAAATTTTTACATTTTATTTTAAATTGTATTCAGAATTCTCGCAGGATTCTTGATGATTGCGAAGTTTCATTTCTAGGTCAATCAAAGTGTTAATAGCTCAACCCGAGATTTTGTAATAATTTCACGAGTTGCTGCAATTTCCCCTTCGTTCGAAGTACCTCGATAGTATAAGTTTCAAAGAAACAAGTCAAACGGAAGTCGAATCTTGTGCATGCCATACCGAAGATCTTCCGCGGGGTTCCTTATTTCTCATCTTTTTCTAAAGTAGCTGCTCTCAAACCTTTTTCATGTTGTAACACTAGAACAGGGCAGCTCATCGCATAACCGTCATCATTATTACACACATGTTTTTTGCGCTCGGATTTTTCGCTTCAACTTAACACGAGACAACTCCACATACACAACATAACATACAAAAATACAGGAGATGTCGACGTTTCGAGTTGTTGATGGTTGCGGGATGATGCGTTGATGAAGTTGAGTGCAAAAAAGGGAGAAAAAAATCAGTGAAGGCAAAATTTTTCAAACAATTGAAATTTCCTTGGAAGCAAAACAAGGCATTTTATGTGAAGTCGTTTTTTGGTTCACTCGTTATTTCGGGATGCTGTGTTTGTGCCTTACTTGTGGTGGAAATTATTTTGGAATGAGTAACGGAAGGAATTTAAAAAAAACTAACAACTCGAAATTGGCAGAATGTTTGCTTTGAAGTATCGGGATCCTTTTAATCCCATTGTTGGACTTTTGATACCGTAAAGAAAGTTTCTGATATGTATTTATAAAAAAATATTGCACATAAAGTATACTTAAACAACTGAAACGCTACACCATGAGTTACCTACTCAAAAATATAATATTTTTTAAAATTTGATCTAGTGATTGGTAACGAGAAAACAGTTTAAAAAACAAAACAAAAAAACAAAAAACAAAAATGACAAAAATGACAAAAAAAAAAAGACAAAAAAGACTAAATTTACGAAATTTGCGAGGTTGACAAAATTGATAAAATTGAAAAAATTGGCCAAATTGATAAACTCAACAACATTGACCAAATAATTAACAAATTGATAAAGTTGACAAAACTGACAAAATTGGCAAAACGGAAAAATTGACAAAATTAACAAAAATGACAAAAATGACAAAAATGACAAAAATGACAAAATGACAAAAATGACAAAAATGACAAAAATGACAAAAATGACAAAAATGACAAAAATGACAAAAATGACAAAAATGACAAAAATGACAAAAATGACAAAAATGACAAAAATGACAAAAACGACAAAAATGACAAAAATGACAAAAATGACAAAAATGACAAAAAAGACAAAAATGACAAAAAAAGACAAAAAAGACAAAATAGACAAAAAGACAAAAAAGACAAAAAAGACAAAAAAGACAAAAAAGACAAAAAAGACAAAAAGACAAAAAAGACAAAAAAGACAAAAAAGACAAAAAAGACAAAAAAGACAAAAAAGACAAAAAAGACAAAAAAGACAAAAAAGACAAAAAAGACAAAAAAGACAAAAAAGACAAAAAAGACAAAAAAGACAAAAAAGACAAAAAAGACAAAAAAGACAAAAAAGACAAAAAAGACAAAAAAGACAAAAAAGACAAAAAAGACAAAAAAGACAAAAAAGACAAAAAGACAAAAAGACAAAAAAAGACAAAAAAGACAAAAAGACAAAAAAGACAAAAAAGACAAAAAAGACAAAAAAGACAAAAAAGACAAAAAAGACAAAAAAGACAAAAAAGACAAAAAAGACAAAAAAGACAAAAAAGACAAAAAAGACAAAAAAGACAAAAAAGACAAAAAAGACAAAAAAGACAAAAAAGACAAAAAAGACAAAAAAGACAAAAAAGACAAAAAAGACAAAAAAGACAAAAAAGACAAAAAAGACAAAAAAGACAAAAAAGACAAAAAAGACAAAAAAGACAAAAAAGACAAAAAAGACAAAAAAGACAAAAAAGACAAAAAAGACAAAAAAGACAAAAAGACAAAAAAGACAAAAAAGACAAAAAGACAAAAAAGACAAAAAAGACAAAAAAGACAAAAAAGACAAAAAAGACAAAAAGACAAAAGACAAAAAAGACAAAAAAGACAAAAAAGACAAAAAAGACAAAAAGACAAAAATGACAAAAATGACAAAAAGACAAAAAGACAAAAAAAAACAAAAAAGACAAAAAAGACAAAAAAGACAAAAAAGACAAAAAGACAAAAAAGACAAAAAAGACAAAAAAGACAAAAAAGACAAAAAAGACAAAAAAGACAAAAAAGACAAAAAAGACAAAAAAGACAAAAAAGACAAAAAAGACAAAAAAGACAAAAAAGACAAAAAAGACAAAAAAGACAAAAAAGACAAAAAAGACAAAAAGACAAAAAAGACAAAAAAGACAAAAAAGACAAAAAAGACAAAAAAGACAAAAAAGACAAAAAAGACAAAAAAGACAAAAAAGACAAAAAAGACAAAAAAGACAAAAAAGACAAAAAAGACAAAAAAGACAAAAAAGACAAAAAAGACAAAAAAGACAAAAAAGACAAAAAAGACAAAAAAGACAAAAAGACAAAAAGACAAAAAAGACAAAAAAGACAAAAAAGACAAAAAAGACAAAAAAGACAAAAAGACAAAAAAGACAAAAAAGACAAAAAAGACAAAAAGACAAAAAAGACAAAAAGACAAAAAAGACAAAAAAGACAAAAAAGACAAAAAAGACAAAAAAGACAAAAAAGACAAAAAAGACAAAAAAGACAAAAAAGACAAAAAAGACAAAAAAGACAAAAAAGACAAAAAAGACAAAAAAGACAAAAAAGACAAAAAAGACAAAAAAGACAAAAAAGACAAAAAAGACAAAAAAGACAAAAAAAGACAAAAAAGACAAAAAAGACAAAAAAGACAAAAAAGACAAAAAAGACAAAAAAGACAAAAAGACAAAAAAGACAAAAAAAGACAAAAAAGACAAAAAAGACAAAAAAGACAAAAAAGACAAAAAAGACAAAAAAGACAAAAAAGACAAAAAAGACAAAAAAGACAAAAAAGACAAAAAAGACAAAAAAGACAAAAAAGACAAAAAAGACAAAAAAGACAAAAAAGACAAAAAAGACAAAAAAGACAAAAAAGACAAAAAAGACAAAAAAGACAAAAAAGACAAAAAAGACAAAAAGACCAAAAAGACAAAAAGACAAAAAAGACAAAAAAGACAAAAAAGACAAAAAAGACAAAAAAGACAAAAAAGACAAAAAAGACAAAAAAGACAAAAAAGACAAAAAAGACAAAAAAGACAAAAAAGACAAAAAAGACAAAAAAGACAAAAAAGACAAAAAAGACAAAAAAGACAAAAAAGACAAAAAAGACAAAAAAGACAAAAAAGACAAAAAAGACAAAAAGACAAAAAAGACAAAAAAGACAAAAAAGACAAAAAAGACAAAAAAGACAAAAAAGACAAAAAAGACAAAAAAGACAAAAAAGACAAAAAAGACAAAAAGACAAAAAAGACAAAAAAGACAAAAAAGACAAAAAAGACAAAAAAGACAAAAAAGACAAAAAGACAAAAAAGACAAAAAAGATAAAAAAGACAAAAAAGACAAAAAAGACAAAAAAGACAAAAAGACACAAAAATAAAAAAAGACAAAAAAGACAAAAAAACGACAAAAAAGACAAAAAAGACAAAAAAGACAAAAATGACAAAAATGACAAAAATGACAAAAATGACAAAAATGACAAAAATGACAAAAATGACAAAAATGACAAAAAAGACAAAAATGACAAAAATGACAAAAAAGACAAAAAAGACAAACAGGACAAAAAAGACAAAAAAGACAAAAAAGACAAAAAGACAAAAAAGACAAAAAAGACAAAAAAGACAAAAAAGACAAAAAAGACAAAAAAGACAAAAAAGACAAAAAAGACAAAAAAGACAAAAAAGACAAAAAAGACAAAAAAGACAAAAAAGCCAAAAAAACAAAAAAGACAAAAAAGACAAAAAAGACAAAAAGACAAAAAAGACAAAAAAGACAAAAAAGACAAAAAAGACAAAAAAGACAAAAAAGACAAAAAAGACAAAAAAGACAAAAAAGACAAAAAAGACAAAAAAGACAAAAAAGACAAAAAAGACAAAAAAGACAAAAAAGACAAAAAAGACAAAAAAGACAAAAAAGACAAAAAGACAAAAAAGACAAAAAAGACAAAAAGACAAAAAAGACAAAAAAGACAAAAAGACAAAAAAGACAAAAAAGACAAAAAAGACAAAAAAGACAAAAAAGACAAAAAAGACAAAAAAGACAAAAATGACAAAAATGACAAAAAAGACAAAAAAGACAAAAAAGACAAAAAAGACAAAAAAGACAAAAAGACAAAAAAGACAAAAAAGACAAAAAAGACAAAAAAGACAAAAAGACAAAAAAGACAAAAAAGACAAAAAAAAACAAAAAAAGACAAAAAAGACAAAAAAGACAAAAAAGACAAAAAAGACAAAAAAGACAAAAAAGACAAAAAAGACAAAAAAGACAAAAAAGACAAAAAAGACAAAAAAGACAAAAAAGACAAAAAAGACAAAAAAGACAAAAAAGACAAAAAAGACAAAAAAGACAAAAAAGACAAAAAAGACAAAAAAGACAAAAAAGACAAAAAAGACAAAAAAGACAAAAAAGACAAAAAAGACAAAAAAGACAAAAAAGACAAAAAAGACAAAAAAGACAAAAAAGACAAAAAAGACAAAAAAGACAAAAAAGACAAAAAAAGACAAAAAAGACAAAAAAGACAAAAAAGACAAAAGAGACAAAAAAGACAAAAAAGACAAAAAAGCCAAAAAAGACAAAAAAGCCAAAAAAGACAAAAAAAAAAAACAAAAAATACAAAAAAGACAAAAAAGACAAAAAAGACAAAAAAGACAAAAAAGACAAAAAAGACAAAAAAGACAAAAAAGACAAAAAAGACAAAAAAGACAAAAAAGACAAAAAAGACAAAAAAGACAAAAAAGACAAAAAAGACAAAAAAGACAAAAAAGACAAAAAAGACAAAAAAGACAAAAAAGACAAAAAAGACAAAAAAGACAAAAAAGACAAAAAAGACAAAAAAGACAAAAAAGACAAAAAAGACAAAAAAGACAAAAAAGACAAAAAAGACAAAAAAGACAAAAAAAACAAAAAAGACAAAAAAGACAAAAAAGGCAAAAAAGGCAAAAAAGACAAAAAAGACAAAAAAGACAAAAAAGACAAAAAAGACAAAAAAGACAAAAAAGACAGAAAAGACAAAAAAGACAAAAAAGACAAAAAAGACAAAAAAGACAAAAAAGACAAAAAAGACAAAAAAGACAAAAAAGACAAAAAAGACAAAAAAGACAAAAAAGACAAAAAAGACAAAAAAGACAAAAAAGACAAAAAAGACAAAAAAGACAAAAAAGACAAAAAAGACAAAAAAGACAAAAAAGACAAAAAAGACAAAAAAGACAAAAAAGACAAAAAAGACAAAAAAGACAAAAAAGACAAAAAAGACAAAAAAGACAAAAAAGACAAAAAAGACAAAAAAGACAAAAAAGATAAAAAAGACAAAAAAGACAAAAAAGACAAAAAAGACAAAAAGACACAAAAATAAAAAAAGACAAAAAAGACAAAAAAACGACAAAAAAGACAAAAAAGACAAAAAAGACAAAAAAGACAAAAATGACAAAAATGACAAAAATGACAAAAATGACAAAAATGACAAAAATGACAAAAAAGACAAAAATGACAAAAATGACAAAAAAGACAAAAAAGGCAAAAAAGACAAAAAAGACAAAAAAGATAAAAAAGACAAAAAAGACAAAAAAGACAAAAAAGACAAAAAAGGCAAAAAGACAAAAAAGACAAAACTTAAAAAATTCACAAAATTTACAAAATTTACAAAATTTACAAAATTTACAAAATTTACAAAATTTACAAAATTTACAAAATTTACAAAATTGACAAAATTTACAAAATTTACAAAAATGAATAAATTCACATT
Organism: Uranotaenia lowii; assembly: GCF_029784155.1. NCBI lineage: Eukaryota > Metazoa > Arthropoda > Insecta > Diptera > Culicidae > Uranotaenia > Uranotaenia lowii. The sequence goes on along the minus strand of NW_026598242.1, from coordinate 38,548 downwards.
TTTGACAAAATTTACAAAAATGACTAAAATCACAAAATTGACAAAATTGACAAAATTGACGAAATTGACAAAATTGACAAAATTGACAAAATTGACAAAATTGACAAAATTGACAAAATTTACAAAATCGACAAAAGTGACAAAATTGACAAAATTAACAAAATTGACAAAATCGACAAAATTGACAGAATTGACAAAATTGACAAAAATGACAAAATTGACAAAGTTAACCAAATAGTCAAAATTGACAAAATTGACAAAATTAAAAAAATTGACAAAATCAACAAGATTGTTTTAATTCACTTATTTTACAAAATTGACAAAGTTGACAAAATTTAATATGACGAGATTGACAAATTGGCAAAATAGACAAAATTGAATAATATTGATTATAATTGACGAAATTGGTAAAATTGACAAAGTTGACAGAATTGACAAATTTTACGGAATCGACCAAATTGGTAAAATTTACAGAATTTGTTAAAATTGACTAAATTGACCAGATTGACAAATTAGACCAAATGGACAAAATTTAACTAATTTGGCAGAATTGATAAAAATGACAAAGTTGACAAAAATGGCAGACCTAGTTCAAAAAATTGAAAAAATTGGCAAAATTGACAAAACTGACAGAATTGATTTTTTTTACAAAATTCAAAAAATTGGCTAAATTGACAAATTGACTTAATTGACAAATTTAAAATTTGACAAAATAGACCAAATTGACCAAATTGACAAAATAATCCAAAATGACAAAATTTACCAAATTTTTTTTGTTAAACAAATTTGGAAAAATTTAAAAAAAAAATGATGAAAAACAAGAAAAAAAATAACAATGATAAAACTGCAAATATTAACAAAAATTACAATGTTTTGTTTTCGATTTTTTTTTCACTTTTTTCATTTCGCATCATAGTTTTTGATTTTGATTTTTTCTTTTGTAATTTTTTAAATTTTTGTCAATTTTTTTGTCATTGTTGTCTCTCTTATATGGCGGATTTCAAAGCAATTCGATGTTGATGAGAGTTTTTTTATGATATCTAGAATAAGAAATGGTTGAATTGAAATTTAGGTAGCACTCGACCATACTGCCCCTACTCTCATAACAGTCCCATATTGTTAGCATTTCCTATCCATATGGGACTGTTATGCGAGTAGGGGCAGCATAATCTAGTATTAAAATCGGTCTGATAATTTTCTATAAATAGACGAAATGCAAATTTTAGTGTACATATTTAATTTACTGGAAAATTTTTATTGCCAACATGAGAATAAAATGGAAATGATGGTTGTATAAGCCAAAAAAATACTCCTTTAAATTTTTGAGAAAATCGACGGTCAACCTGTATTAGTCATAAATACCTTTTTTAATATAAAAAAAATTATGTACTGAATTTTTATAATTTGTTGATTAACTTGTTTCGCAAAAAAAAAGTTAAGTCATCGATAGCCCCTAATGGCGATACTTAGTGAAATTCTGCTATCTGATAAATAAAGTGACAAAGTTTATTTTATTGAAAATAACTAAGCCATGGATAAGAAAATGGCTTATGATATAACAACCTCAGCACTTCTAAAAACGAGATCAAACCATCCCGAGTAAACTATATCATAAAATATTCCGCAACTCCCACAAAAATCTTTGAAAGCAAGTGATGATGATGACGGTGCTCAACATCGACCTTCTCTTCTCTACTTTGATCCGGTGTGTAAAAATCCGAGAAAGTGTTAATTTAAAAACTTTATAAAAGTATTAAAATTCATTCCCAGTCGGTATCAAGATTGGCACCCGTTCCTTTTCATCCTACTCTAGAGAGAGTGCGTCTCTTCATTTCTAATCCGTCGCTTTCGTCGCTTTTGGGCGTTTGAAAAAAGTGACTCAAGCTGATTTCATATTCGGCGATGCTGGCTGACTGCCACTGAAAAATGAATATAGGTAGGTGTGATGCTTACCTGCGAAATGATCGCTGTTTTTAAAGACGACAACTACGGGGGCTCAACTCTTTGCCAAACGATATTGACACCGCCAATCCTTTTTTCCTCAATGAATCCTCCCACCACCTTCCTCTTATTATCTCATTTGCTAAACCCCGAACAGCAGTCAGTCCTTCGGTTAATTGCGATTTCTGACTGCTCCTTGATGTGGGTGGCGGTGGGATGACTTCCTTGCTTTCTTGGAAGTCGTCTCGGAAAATCTTCGAGAATCGCCAAAGGTGTGCGCCCGCCAATGATGTCAGCAAGTTTCGGATTTTTATTAATATATGTAAATGTAATTTTTACGATTATTATTGGATTATTTAAAACAGAGAGCCCCTGCCTGGTGAGCGTTCCTCGCGTAATTAGCGTTACCTTCCTTTGAACAACGGCCGGCTTTTGGCGTAAAGTTGGCAAATATTTAGAATTACGTCCGGATGTTTACCCGGTCGGGGACGATATTGGCTTGTGTTGAATTTTAATTTTTCGAAATGAGCTCGATTTGGTGCAGTTTGGGCGGTGTTTTTCGGAAGATAATTCTTTATTTGTTTCTAAGATGGGCGTTTGAAAATATTCATAAATTTCACGGTTATGATCCAATTATTTTATATTTTCGTATGTGTTTCTTCTCTATATGGGGTGATTAGAAACTTTGAGATATTCCCCAAAGATTTTTTTTCCATTTTAAGAATAGTGAAATTACACAAATTTTCTAGTGATGATCCTTCCCCCTTTCCATTGTATAAGTTGAATATTAAAAAAAAACGAAAATGGGATGATTCTGTTCAAGATTTCTTGAATAATTTATTCTCTGTTATAAAAATTATGGTCTTGATTTTTTCATTCTTTTCCATAATCACCAACCAATTTATAATTCGAAACAATTACTACCGCCTATTCCAGAGAGCAGCCTCTCGTATTTGCCAATGAATGTTGTTTGGGGGAAAACTGCCTTCCCATTAGTAGTTATCTGTTTGCACCTTTCGAAACAGTAGAACAACCGAAGAACAAATTAAAAATCATAAAAACTGACAACCGTTTCACCGCGAGAAGCAGAAGCGCGATAAGCCATCGTCCTTCTCCACCCTTCACTAACTATAGGAACTTCCAAACGGCGCGGCGGCGCTGGAGGGTTGTAAAAATTTACAACTAATCTTCCGGTAATATCCATTTCGATGGAGCAACAACGCAACCCATTTTTTTCCTCGGTAATACTCCAGCCAAGCAATTTGATGTTTGATCTAATTTCTGAGGAACCACACTCATCGAGTGGTGGAAATGGTTATTGTTTAAAGTACTTACACCTTCTTTTCTTTGGAAAAAATTAATTTCTCTTGGTTTTGTCACGTTTTAATCACCTGATTTTGGTTGGAGTTATTTTATTTATTATGGTCGATTTTGTAAGTAAGATAAGTTTAATACCTCTTAGTTCTTAGCTTAACTGTCTTAAAATTCGATTTTTATGAATGAATAGTTTTTTTTATTTATGTACTAAAACCGGTGACGACAAAGAGCGCAGCTGCCCAAAAAATGATTCTCAAAAAAAAAATGATATCAGTCAGGACTTAATCAAATGGAATAAGGAAGAAAATATTCAGCAACTTCGGAATATGTATGAGATCTATGCAGTTGTCAAAAGTGTTTCCTACAGATCGTATTCTTTCACCGGAACTTCCAAATACTTTTTTTTCCCTAAAAGGCAGAGATTACCTCGGTCCTAAAGCGCAAAATTCTATATTTCATCCTTTTCTATATTTTCCAACTTGTCTATTGACTACTAAATAGGACGTGGTCGGCGCCGTTATTGATGTAAAAATAGAGAGCATCAATTTTGTACATTGAGAATGAGGTACTAAATCTCAAGAGAAGGCCTCAGAGGAGACGAGACCTGGAGCCCTGTAGAAACGATTCCGGGATCCTAAGGTTCAGCAAGATCCGGGCGAAAAAGAGGAAAAAGCGGAGGCCAAGTTCCTGAAGCGCCAACTGGATGGCAGACAAAGAAAAAAGCCACGAAGGTCAAAGCCAAACCCAAATCCAAGCCCAAACCCAACCGGATCGAGATGATTCTCGCACTCCGATGTGGCTCAACTGTAAAAAGTGCGGAGTATAGTGCGCTTACGCAGGGAATAGTTGGCGAAGCAGCGGAAATCAGTGCCCTGAACATCACAGTTTCCGTCCGGATTAATAACCTGGACGAAATAGCCACGGATGCTGAGGTCAAGGAAGCGCTGATGGATCTATGTAAGATCGAAACGTACCAGATCTCGGTCAGAATGCGAGAAGGGCCTCCCAAATCCGGGACACAGGTGGCGTTCGCGAAATTTCCGCTTGTGGCAGCAAACGCAGCACTTAAGTGTGGGCGGCCAAAGGTGGCGTGGTCTATCTGCCAGATAGCCATCCCCTAGAAACTGGAAAGGTGTTTCCGTTGTGTCGAATACGGGCACAAATCGTTCGCCAGCAAGGAGTGGTCTGTGTTGGCGGTGCAGTAAAGCCGGCCATCAGGCGGCTAATTGCACCAAAAATGCAAAATGTCTCCCCTGCGGTGGAGGACACAGTGCTGGCAATCCTAGGTGCCCCGCCTTTCAAAAGGCGACGGCAGCACCTTCGCGGGGTTAGAAGCGGTTTAGCTCAACTTCAATCACTGCCACTCAGCACACCAGCTGTTGCGGCAGATGGCATTTGAGGAAATGTTGGATGTGGCGTTAGTGGCAGACCCGTATCGCAGGACCTCGGATGGCTGTAGAATGGGGCAGTAGCCTCACAAACCCCAGGGCACAGCTTCTACTGGAAGCCCTCGCTGGGCTGAACGTAGACCTGAGGAATGTAGGCGATACAAGGACCCACCACAGGAATGGGAGCGAGTCCACTATTGACGTCATCTTCTGTAGTCCGGGCTGGAAGAGCGACTGGAGGGTAAGCGATGCGTTCACAAGTAGATACGCGGGCAGGTAGAAGAGGTACGTACGGCAACAGGAGCACGCCTCAGGAAGACAACACAATTCGACCGGAACGTCTTTGTCCAAGTGATAAATTGGGAACGAAACTTGTAAAACCAGTCCTCGAAAATCCTGACGAGGGTACTCGCACGCGCATGTGACGCTGCGGTGATGAGGAGGGCCAAGCCGAAATTCACTCGGCAACCCGTCTACTGGTGGACGCCGGATATCGCAGACCTGCGTACTAGCTGCCTACGGGCTAGGCGACATATGCAGAAATCGAGGTCCCCGTCAGCGATAGCGGAGCGAAGAGTGCCCTACGCAAATGCGAGGTCTGCCCTCCGCAGGGCAATCAAGGCGAGCAAAAAGGCACGTTTTAGGCAACTCTGCAAGGACGCCAACGATAACCCCTGGGCGACGCTCACAGGATTGTCATGGCCAAGATGCAGAGCGGAAGTGTGCCACAAAAAACGCTCCCACAGCACGAGAAAGTTTCATGGCCGAGGGTTCCATATGACTGGGACACGCGTGAAGAGGAGTAGATTTCGCCAGAGGAACTACGGGGCATTGCTAAGTCCCTCTTGCTGAACAAAGCTCCGGGTCCGGATGACATCCCTAACGTTGCAGTGAAGGCCGCGCTCAAGGAACATCCCGAAATGTTCCGGTCATCACTGCAACAATACGTGGATGAGAGGGTCTTCCCAGACGTGTGAAAGTGGCAGCGATTGGTGCTCCTACCAAAACCGAATAAGTCACCATCAGCTTATCGTCCGATATGTCTCCTGGATACTGCTGGAAAAATGCTAGAGAAGGTGGTCCAGAGCAGGATACAGCTCTACACCAAAGGTGTGAATGGTCAATCCGATAAACAGTTTGGTTTTGCGATTCGACTAGTCATCGATTAATTGAAAAAAAGGAGAGGAGACCAGTTTTGCGCAGTGGTCACCCTTGACGTGATGAACGCCTTCAACAGCGTCAGTTGGGCAGCGATTGCGTCGTCGCTCGTACGTATGAGGATTTCGACATATATCTGTAGGATGGTGGAGTGTTAATTACGTAACTGCGAACTACAGTATATGATCAGCGAGGGATTGGAAACAGTGAGCTTCTCGGTAGGGGTTCCACAAGGGTTCCACTTGGCCCGGTATTGTGGAACATCGTCTACGCCGAACTGCTGAGACTGCGTCTCTCCACGGAAGTAAGACTTGTGGGATTCGCCGACGACATGGTTCTTCTGGCATCGAGCTCATCAACAGAGGAGGTCCAGCTACTCGACACAATAGCGATCGAGCGAAAAGCACATTGCAGCTGGAGCAATCGATTTCAGGCGTGCGATCAAGTACTTGGGGATGATGAACGATCGGCTGAGTTTCACGGCCCACGTCGAATGGCCTGCAATAGAGCGGCAATGGCGACTGCAGCCTTCTCGCGGGTCATTTCAAACAACTCAGTGATCCACTGCAGCAGACCTGGCGAGCATGACCTCGTCCATTTTGCGGTACGAAGCGGCAGCTTGGAAGGCAGTCTTGAACAGGCATTGTAATCTGCAGAAGCTCTGCAGCGTGCAGCGGTTGATGATCCTGCTGGTTATCAGCGCATACCGAACAGTGGCTTCGGTAGCAGCTGATGTTGTGGCGGCGGTCATGCCCATCTCGATCTTGTTAGACGAATGTATCTTCTGCTACGAGCACAGGCATATGCCCAATGTGCAGAAACATGCCAGAGAGGCCTCGATGTCCAACCGCCAGCACCAGTGGGACAGTTCGGAACGCGGTCGGTGGACACATCGCTTGATCCCCAACGTCGGATTTTGGATGGATCGGAAACATGGAGAGGTGGGATTTCTGCATGAAGCAGTTCTCGACTGGTCACGGATGCTTCATGCAGTACCACCATTCGCTTTGGACGTGTGGCCGCGCCATTCTGCCCAACCTGCGGTGACACAGTTGAGACACCCGAGCACGATTTCCAGTGAGCAGATCCAATTTTACGCAGTTCTAAATAATTTGACAGTTAATAGATCACGAATGGGGTTGCCATTTTTCTCACTGGATTTCATTTTGTTGGTTCAATTCTTGTATAAATTAAGAATAGACCACGGATACAGGTGCTCAGACGTTACTTGTAAGGGATACTCGCCCCATAGTATTTGATTTGTACTTTATTAACGGTCTTCATATGGTTTCAGCAAAACTTTGGGGTGCTGAAGTTTACAAGGCACTGTTCTAAAAAAATATGACTATATAACCTGATCATGCACTTAAACCTCATAGATATAGACTATCAAGGCTACCCATTTTTTTTTTCAAATCTTTATTATTTGGGCTTCAAACATTCCAAATGTGTACCTTACACTAACACTTATTCCATTTTGTCGTATGTAAGTATATTTTGAATAGTTTCTTGGCTTGGAACTAAAATTACCCATAAGTATTTTGTCTTTGTATATCTCGGAGCTTTGTAAACGAAATAAAAATGTTCTCAAAATGTAGGGTTTTTATTACACTATGAAGGAAAAATATTAAAAAAATTATTCCGATGTTGTTTTGATGAAATTTCGAACTTTTCGTCGAGTACCACTAATCATAGTTTGGACACCCTATTCACTGACCTCAGCGGCCATTTTGCACCACAATCTCTTCATCTCTGTTGCATCCCGTGTCGTCCTACCATTCTTCTCCATCTTCTGCTTGACAATTGCCCAAAATTTTTCGATAGGGCGGAATTGAGGGCAGTTGGGTGGGTTGATGTCCTTTTCAACAAAATCCACCCTTTGGCCCGAAACCACTGTAGTACTAGACTGAGTCGATTTGGGGTCATTCTGGAATTTCTCAAACCCTGGGTTCTAAAAAGCTTCGTATTGGTCCAAAACTCATCCATGATTTTTTGCAAAATTTTTAACTAACGTTTACATAAGTAAATTTGAACTTTTGGGTTTGTATAGGAAAATTGAATATTTTGTACTGAAAAATGAACATCACTTTTGTTTCATCTGTGGAACCGAGCCAGCTTATGGTTTTTATGCCAATTTATAAAATTCCTTAAGTAAATTTTCCGCTGAACAACTTTGTCGAAGACCGTAACTTCGTATCTTATTAGGAAAAAAAAGTTATTAGCTGTGTAACAAGGGTATGTCTTTTCGCATTGATTAACAATAAATTCAATTGACATCACTGCTTGAGCCTCGCGAAGTGTGCATGGGAAGTAGTCGCTAGGCACTCTGCAGGGATGTCAATTAAATTTATTGTTTATCAGTGCGAAAGGACATACCCCTGTTAAACAGCTTATAACTTTTTTTCCTAATAAGATACGAAGTTACGGTCTAGGACAAAGTTGTTCAGCAGAAAATTTCCCTTAGGAATTTTATAAATTGGCATAAAAACCATAAGCTGGCTCGGTTCCACAGACGAAACCAAAGTAATGTTGATTTTTCAGTTCAAAATATTCAATTTTCCCATACAAACCTAAAAGTTCAAATTTACTCATGTAAATGTTACTTAAAAATTCTACAAAAAATCATGGATGAGTTTTGGACCAATACGAAGCTCTTTAGACCCCAGGGTTTGAGAAATTCCAAAATGACCCCAAATCGACTCAGTCTACTGTAGTACCTCTTTGCTGTAGTGGCAGCTTGCCAAATCTGGCGAAAACTTTACTGATCCTTTGTGAGATCTAATGTACGGAAGAAAAACGTTTTTCAGGCACTCCTCATTGTACATTTCGGAGTCCATGGTCTTGTTTTTCACAAAAACCCGGTTTTTTTCCGCAGCTTCAAATACCTTGCCAGATCAAACACTTTCTTGCCAACTTATCGGCAAAAACGAATTTGAACTTGGCGGGTACATCACCCCGACCAGTGGCTTTTTGGAATTTTCACGTCCGTTTCGTCATCCATGAAGATTCATCCGCCGTACTTCGTTAGAACCTTGTTGTATAATTTCCGGGCCCGTCCTTTGGCTTTGACATTCTTCTTCAATGTCCGGTTTGGTTGCTTACTGGCCCGATAAGATCGTATTCCTTCGCGCAGATGAATCCTTCTGGCGGTGCACCGGTCGTAATTGAATTTCTTGGCGATGTCATAGTCCGACTGCCCTGGGTTTACCTTGATCGTTCTCAACACCTTCAAATGCAGTTTCCGATCGTTAGACTCACTATAACGCTTAGTATGAACCTGCCAATCAATAGTATGCATCTCACGGAAACGTTTAAGAAGGCTGCACACGGTTGATTTGATCATGTTTACAGATTTCGCGATTTTTGAACCCGACCACGCCCGGTTTTTGACGTAGGTGTCCAAAATAAATTTTCGTCTCGTGGCTTCCACCACGTGTAACTTTTTTGGAACAAAATGAATCGTAATGAAATTTTCAGCACTGATAGAGAAAACATTTCCGAAAAAGTACTTTCAAAATTTTCCAGATCCGACAACTAGGAGCGCTATGGTATAATAAACAGTGCGTCCAGATTTTGGACGATCCATGCTTAAGGATTTTATTTTTCTGAAAGTTAATGCTTGAGAAGTATCTATATACATCGTAAAATAAAAGACGAGGAACATGTGCTATTTCCCCTTTGAAATATCGGATACATCGAAGATATTTAAACTTAAAATTTATTCCTTAATCTTGATTTTAATTAACATTTCAAGAAAACAAACAATTAATCCAAATAAGGAATTGTCAGAAAGTTCCATTCATATTTAGTCCTTATACGAACTCTACTCTATAATTACACTAAAAAATAACATCATCGACCAACGATATTGCCTCGACATAACTCTTCCGCATTCTACGAACACCGAACGATAGGAAAAATTATAATTGCTCCCTGCTCGATCATTTCACTTTTCAACGTGTTGTAGACGGTTTGCTTATCGCGGCTCCAAAACTTCCCAACCCCGTTCCTTTTTCCTCTTCAATAGATGAAAGCCAACGCTGCAGACAACCATCAATCGTCGTCGTCGTAGCAAGAACACTTTTCTTCGCACTAATTAGCATAATTTCGTCAGTTCGTCACTATCGGGAAGATTTAGTTCCACTTCCAAGCCAAGTCAAGCCAAACAGCATCCAGGGGAAAACACATCTCCGAAGAAAGAAGTTGGAAAATCGCCTGGGCCAGGCACGCGTTAATCGGGCAATTTTTATTCAAACAGATCTGATAATGCCAATCCGCACTGCCGCACTGACGAAGGGGGTTAAAATTAGTAGTATTGAAGGGTGGCAATATTCCTCCTTCCAGTCGCAATTTTTGCGGAATCCATCCGATACAGATCCGATAGAACGCTTCTCCAACATGGGCTGCGTTTGTTCGCACCAATTAGTAAGGTGCCCAACCTTCGGGTGGGAGAATCACCCCTTTTTTGTCGAACAAACAACCAAAAATCGGGAAAATAAAAACACGGAAACCAGATCCGGCCACTTGGCATTGATGCGAAAAGAAAGCACGTGGTTTTTTAAACTGGGAGCTGCTCCTGCTTTGGGGAACTGATGGTGATATAGACATTCATAATTTATTGACTAATTCAAAAAGCTTTCGCATCCAGAAGCCAGCTCAGAATTATGAGTTGAATCAGAATTTGGATTAAGGATTTAACTAGGTTTGTCTAAAAACACCCCAAATTCACCAATATCGCGAAAAGAAGAAGTTCTGTGAGCTAATATCCGCTTATCTTTAGCGTATAACTTCTCCAGGATTTGTATCTGGTCGTCGCTGGCGTTCACTCACTAACGATCAAAAAGAATAACACTTTTACCAGATAATTACTGTCGTTCCAGAGAAATTAACATGCAAATCGCATTAGCTCAGACAGCGATAGCACGTCGTTGTTCGATTGCTTTTTCAGCAGTACAAGAAATTTAATGATTCCTGTTTGTATTCTGAAAATTTAGCACTACATTTAGAACTACATCTGCAGTATCACATCATTACTAACGAATTTCTTTTATTTTTTCTTCAGATCCTACAACCTGGACGAGCGCCTGTTTACCGAGAATCCGAACATCGAAATCCTGCAGATCCGGTGGCATCCGGCATCGCCAACTGATTCGCACATCCTGGTGCTCCTGTCGGATAACTCAATTCGGTAGGTACCTGGCCGGGGTATTGGATTTGCGTTCATTTTCTCAGGCATTGGACTTAAGGTTAAATTTGAGAATCGTCACCTTGGCGAAATGTATCGCTGGATAGGTAAAATGACAAAATCGACTAACATAAGATAAAACATTACGACAAAAATGACAGGAACTTATAAAACAAAGGCGATTATATAAAAAAAAAAAATTACTAAAATTATAAGAATTTAAAAAAATTACCAAAAAAAAAATTTAAAAAAATGATTAAAAATCACAAAAACCAAATACAGACAAAAAATAAAGCGAAAATGGAGAAATCAACCAGAATAATCTTAATGTAAAAAAAACCAAACACATTTTCTATTTGACGACCAAATTATAAAAATTTTAAAAATGACAAAAGTTACCAAAAAACGCAAGAACAACCAAAATTATAAGAGCTTTAAAGAGAAAAATAAAAAAAAAAATACCGAAAACGAAAAAATAACAACCAATTTAAAATATCAGCACCAGTATACCTATGCGCAAAACAAAACTAAGAACTTTTTTTTGTAAATGATATACTTTGACTTTCCTGTTAGCAACAACTCAATTTTTGTGTTCAATTGGTTCAAAAATATCATCATTAGTTTTTAGTTTTTTTTGTTTGAGAACTACAGATATGCTTTGCATCTACGATTAATGATAAATTAAATCTTGATCTCTATGTTGATGCTTCAAAAACAGTAAAAACCAAAAATTTGTGAAACTAGGCTTCAAAAAATGCTATTTTACAATTTGAATCTTGTTCCTACAGCGTATGTAATTTTAAAATTTTCTTCTGGACCTATGAAAATCCGTGTGCCAGGTCACAAGACTCAATTATCGCTTTTGCATGATTTTATAAATATTTTATTCAAAATACATATAATACTAGCTGACCAGGCAAACTTCGTTGAGCCTTTGTAAAAGGTAAATGATTATTTATGTTCATGAAATTGGATTGGTACCGTAAAATGAGGTGAATCGGGACCGTTTTCGGACTGTTTTCATAATCTTCCTGTCATTTTTTTAGATGGACTTTTACAAAGTTGAACAGAAGAAAAGAAAAGTTATGAGAATTTTTGAATATCAATTTTTAAACAGCTATTTCTGTCCACCCTTCAAGTGGGGTGGATAGAGACAGTGGAGTTTTAATATTAATGGAGGAATAGGGCCATTTAAGCTTATTGAGCTATATTGAATGTGGATCAGAGCGTTGTTTTTCGCTTTGAAGATTTTTTTTTTTATTCCGATTCCCTGTAATCACCTTTTTCATTCTCCAAACTTATATGAAAGGAATGTTAATGGCGGAGCCTACCTTCAAGGGCATAAATTATCGATGATATGTATAATTTTTTTTGTTCTTGATTTCCAGCGGAAGCTGATAGCAAACATTTTCAGGGATGAACTTGAAAATGAATCATTCACACTGTTATTTCTATCTTCGATCAACTTCAAGATAAGTGCACCAAACTATGTTTTGTTGAAATGTGTCATCATTTTAAGCAGTTTTAATCAATTGTCTTTCTATTTTCGCCAAAATCATGTAAGAAATTTTTTTCATTGTATACTAAATTTGCAGACATGGCATATCACTATATGCAATGTTTCCAAACAACACTTCTCATGGTATGAAATTTTTCAATTTTTTTTTTGCTTTAAATAAATGAGGCCCTTAGAGCCAAAGGGGTATAAGTGCATAAAAGCTGATTTCGAGAAAAAAGCACTTGAACTTCGTTGTGTTCCAGTAAATTCCATAGATATTTTTTATGAATTTTTTTCATGTCAATGGTTTTCTTAAATAAAAACAAAGCATTTTACAACATTTTCCCAAAAAACAACGTTTATTTGACGTTTATTGAGGCGACACATATTTTTTGATTTTGGCACTTATACCCCTTTGCCACCAAATAAATTCACTTATACCCCTTTGCCACCAACAAATTTTCACATCCAGGTTTTTTTATCTTGTTGATATGGGTAAGAAACCATAAATATTCATTGCTACAAGAGTCAATTAGTTTTTGTATAAATATATTTTTTGCTTTTTTGATGAGAAATATACTCTGGTACAGTAGGTTAAGAGATTTCATGGCTGAAGATCGGTCTTGGCAACTTCTAGTAAATCTCTCCAAACAACGTTTTTTCATCAGGATTAATTTATAATAATTCGTGAAAGGTATTTTCCACTAAATTCCAATCACCACATATTTTGTACGTCTTTGCCTAATCACTTTAGTATTGGAATGGGACTTGCGGTCACTCTGAGTTGGTTTTTTACAGTAAATTAACGATAGGCGCTTCAATATTAACCCAATTATCTCGTACAAAAAAATTTTTTTGTACTTTATAACCCTTTAATCCGTGACACACTCTATATATCCAGAAATCAGGAATTTGTGATCCGCTAATTGGTTATTGAAATAGAAAAAATAATTAAATATATTAATTTTATTTTCTACTAGAATTATCACTAAATGCAATCAGATGAATCACAGTTGACGGTTAATTTTTAAACATCATCAGCTATTCAAAAGAAAAGTAAATTACATTTGTTTTAAAATTTTTGGTCCCGATGAACAAACATTACTTTCTTGAAATCAAGTTAGGGTTGGTGGCAAAGGGGTATAAGTAAATCAGTTTAATGGAATTTGGAGACAAAGGGGTATAAGTGCAGCACTTATACCCTTTTGGCTCCAAACAAAAAGGAAATTTCAGTTAGCAGGATTTTTTCAACGAGATCTAAACATAACAAAATAGTGAAATAAAATTATGAATAAAATAGCATATGATGATTAACAGTCAAGGATTCGTTCTAGATGGTTATCTCGATGTTTTCCATTTTGTCACTTATACCCCTTTGGCTCCAAGGGCCTCAAATATTTTTTAATTTCTTCATTTCATTCTGTTTTCCGTTATCTGTTACCGTATTTATATTATAATGTTTTTTATTAACATTTTATAATATTAATCAATATATCCAAAGCTACTTCAAATCAAAGGGTTATGAAATCTATTTTTTTTACAAAAAGTCACTCAAAACTCTCAATTTACGAAGAAAATGAAAAAAATATTTTTTCCTTGAACTTACTTTTTAAATTCAACGTATGAGTTTTAGACTAGTCCAATTTTCGGTTTTTTTCACTGATCACAACGCCGCTTACAGGGTTTGATCCTTATTCATTTTCAAGAACTCTGGCCGAATTTGAGCTCATTTGAGTAAGTTTCCAGCGTGCGCTAGGAGTTTTATCGAAAAAAGTCCATTTTTCTGGAAAATTTTCGTAGACGTGTTCTAGCAAGCTGTTTTTAATATAAAATGATAGTTCTATAGTGCACGATGATTGGTATGACAAGCATCTGAGTATACCTGTTTTAGATAATTGACTAAATCAAACCGAAAAAATTGAAAACTACCAACTTGTACAGAAAATTTACTTACAAGTTGAGAGCTTAAAATCTGCAGTAAATAGAGAAAAAATATTTTCGATATAAACTTTTCATAAAAAGATAGCCTTATTTAAAACCTTTAATACATCAACAATTAATTATCGCAACAGTGCTAGTAAAGTTATTCAAATATCTGTGCAACAAATTTGATTTGATAATAGATTTTACATTCAAGTTTCCCCCCCCCACTTACTAGTATACAAGTCTCCCCACTTGCGCGCGCTTTTCCTAGTAGGCAATCATTTCAGATGCCACGTTTTGCAGGTTGCATAATGTTAAAACTTGAATGGAAACAACATTATGATTCAAAGAATGTTATATGAATTTTTGAATATCTTAGCTCGTACTGACGCGGTAATTAAGTGTAATACATCAAATTAAAGGTTATGAATAAGGCTATCTTTTTATGTAAAGTGTATATCCAAAAAAATTTTTCTATTTACTGCTGATTTTAAGCTCTCAACTTGTAAGTAAATTTTCTGTACAAGTTTACAAGTACAAGTTTATGAATTTTTCAAGACCGAACCTTTCTCAAAAATTTCATCAAATATCAAATATTCGGGCCAGTCCAGGCAATCTGGAAGTTTTGGGTAAATCAGCTTAAAAAATTTTAAATCTGCATTGATTCCGAAGCAATAATAACTATTTTCGGCAATACGCTTCTTACCAGATAATTGCGTTTTTTTTCACCCCATGAGGAAGATCAAAAATCACATCCAAGTATCCATTACACTGGTGCCACGTGAAGAGTACATTGGTTATGAAAAGTGGCGTCTAAACTTTCAACTTACAGAAGGATGAGCATCAGTAAACCTTGATCGTATTTGGCGCCTTCCCACTCTGGGTGATTTGAAGGAAAAAAAATTGTTGCTGCAAAGTTAGGTGCCATGACTTTTATTTAATACGAATAAAAACTAAAAACCATTAATCAAATTCACAAAAACATTTTCGAAATTATCTCTACGTCGTGTTCTGCTCAGCACAAAAACAAACACAACAACAAAATTATGATCGTTAAATCATCTTGATCTATAATGTGCGCACTGCAATATGATGTACATATTGTTCCTCAATTTTTACCATTATTGAAATTTTGATTGTTCACTTAAATCAATTTTAAAAAGCCTTTTTACTTTAACTTGTTGACCCGAGGCGTATAGAGCGCACGATGAGCATTTTCTGCCGTAGAATTTAGCAGCGAAATCGATGAAGTCAACTAAATTATAGAGCTACTGCTTGGTTAGTTTACGTCTGACGATTTAGCACTGGATTTAGCCCCTTGGTAAGGTTTCGAAGAGGTAATCAGAAGACTCGAGTTCGATTCCTGGTCGCTGTGAATGTTTATCCATTTACCATTCATGATCGATTATTTTGATTGTTGCACTATACGGTTAGTAGCATTATCCGCCAAACAAAGCACCAGAAACATAGTGTATGTGTGTGTGAAATTTTTTTGTATTCTACGAACAAACATACATTTTTTGTTATTGGTTTGTTTGATAGATCTTCGACTCACCGTTAAGTGCAAAATGCATCGATCATGAATGGTAACTGAAAAAAAAATCGCCTCGACCAGGAATCGAACTCGAGTCTTCTGATTACATTTTCGAAACTTTACGAATAGGCCATATCGTCGGATGAAACTAATGAAGCTGTAGCTCTATAATTCAGTTGGCTGCTAGTTTCTACGGCAGAAAATGCTCATCGTGCCCCGATTAAAGGTGCTTATACTGCCCCAGGAGAGATTCTAATTATGCCTCTACAGTGACTGATTTACAGCTTCTCGCAAAAATTTTGAAGTGCATTTTTTTACGTTTTTATCAACTTTTTCAAGTTTCAGCCAGTTAGGAAATAGACTTTTTTAGTGTCTGAACACGAGACATTGATGTAACTCACATTATAGAGCTGTTTTCCTTGGTTGATTTTTTTTTTTCTGAGAACGGGAAATACTTTCTTCTAAAGCGTATTCAGTTAATCATAAATACGAAAGACTAAAACTTTTGAATCGTCAGGCTCAAATCTAATTGAATCAAAACTAAACTTCTAAGTTTAAACGACAACAATTTAAATTGTTTTTCTTACACTTTTGAATAAATTTTAATTTTATTTTTTACAGGATTTTTTCAATATGATTGCTTTGTATTCAACCAATTTTGGATAAAAATTGCATGAAACTTAGATCTGACGAATAAATGTCATACTCAGTCTCAACACTCTTTATAGCGTTGATTGTAGTTTACACAATTCTGTATCCTATTTGCAAGATATTCTGGTATTTCGTCATCATTGCAAACATTATTATTTTCGCCATACTTTCTCCTTTCTTCTGCCTGCAAATGTACGAAAGTGCTTTGAGCCGCCTTTTGCACTGGTTCAGCGATTTGGTTGAGATTTGCCCCGGGGATGTTTTTCAACCAACAAAGATATGCGACGATAGCTTTCCGCAATTCATCTATGGATCAGGCGTTGTTCCGACGCATCATCTCTATTTTACGTGCCATGATAGCATTCAATGGCTCGAAATTAACCGTTTCTCGTACGAAAACTAAACTGTTATATAGAATGGCTTGTTTGTCCAAATTCGACTGGAGGTAGAGCTCCATCTGCCAGTTGCTTCCAAGTAATTGCCTGTAGTAGCGAGATTCCTCGTGTTACGAGCGCCAACTAGCGCTCCGAACACATCACTCCCCTATAAAACCCTGTCAAATCCGCTGTCATCTTTGACACAGGAAAAGCTTCGGTAGTATGTAAGAAAAAGAAGTCTAAGTAGAAGAGGTAGTGATTCGCATTGCAAGTTGTCTAGCTAAAGTGTGTTTCGGCGCTTAAAGACGGGTGATTTAATTATATCCATAGTTACGTTGTTCTTATCCGAAGCCAGGCTAATAAAAAAAAAAAAAAAAAAAAAAAAAAAAAAAAAAAAAAAAAAAGCTTCGGTAGTATGTAAGAAAAAGAAGCCTAAGTAGAAGAGGTAGTGATTCGCATTGCAAGTTGTCTAGC
Organism: Uranotaenia lowii; assembly: GCF_029784155.1. Lineage (NCBI taxonomy): Eukaryota > Metazoa > Arthropoda > Insecta > Diptera > Culicidae > Uranotaenia > Uranotaenia lowii. The sequence goes on along the minus strand of NW_026598242.1, from coordinate 21,102 downwards.
TAAAGTGTGTTTCGGCGCTTAAAGACGGGTGATTTAATTATATCCATAGTTACGTTGTTCTTATCCGAAGGTACTACATGAATTACTTAGAAATCAGAATCATGAATTAATCAGAAAACATATTATGTAACAATACTTTGTATCTCTAGCCAGGCTAATTACCATACCTACTACTCTACTTCACGTTGGTTGCCTTCTGCAACATACAAAAGCATTGATCGGTAAGAATATCTAATTATCACCCAAACGGGAAACTAACTTTCAATTTTACTATTAGTATACTCGCAGTAACTCAGCACAAAGTTAGTGATCGAGCAATCAGGCATTTCTGACATAAAAAGTAAACGGTAAGGTAACAAAAGTGTACTAGAATTCACCCATTCAATTCTAACCTCAAACCGTTATAGATCGCTATACTTACTTGCTGATACGAAATTTTCTACTGACGGCCGATCACTTACAGTAAGTTTACGATAAACAAACCTGGCTTGCATTAACCTTTGTTAATTTTAGGAATTTTATATTTGTTCCAAAAGAATAAATCATAAATCGAAACTACATCGCTGTCTCGCAACATCATATAAAATTCTGTAATGGCGAGTACCGGATCGCAAGAAGGCAAACAAAACGAAAAGGATACGGCTTTGCCGGGTGTCACCTTTGGAAGAGTAGAGTGGATAGGTCCCGAACAAGCCACAGATAACATCGTAGCAGAAAATTTGCCCGCAACATCCCTAGCGCCTAACGTTAGCGCTTCAGGACAAAAGAAACTCGGCACTAGGCCCAAGAAAGTCGTTTGTCCAAAGTCAACTACAAGTAGAACTTCTAAACGGAACCCACTTCGAACTGTTCGAAAACGTACAGACCACCACTGTGGAACATGTAACGAACGGGATTCTAGCAAGATGGTTTTGTGCGACAAGTGCGAAGTGTGGCATCATTTCTCTTGTGTTGGAGTTACCAGCAACGTCGCCGATCGGAGCACTTGGATATGTTCAACATGTGACACTACGACAATTCAAACGGAACATACTACCCCTTCGAACAGGAAACAATCCATCGGGAACCTTCACCACGGAATCGATTCAGAGCAACGAGTAGCTACTACGCTAAGTGATCGCAATGGCAACAAGAACAACGAGCGACATGAGACTAACTCCGTGGCTCGAGTGTCTGTGAGTCAGACCAGCTCTCGAAGTGACTCCAGGCGGACGAAGGAACTACGCTTGCAAAAGCTTAAAGAGCTAACCGAACTGCAGCAAAAGTACATCGAACAAAAGTATGCCATTCTAGAGGAACCAGAAACGGAAGGAAGTGAGTTCAACGATGCCTGCTCCATTGACAAAATGTCAAACATCGAGCAATGGATGAGAAAAACCAATATTGCGGGAAAAGGTGAGTCGGGATCAGTAGAACAAGACGATTGTTTTGAAGAAGACACAATGCGCCCTCCCCTCATTGAAAAACACCCAACTGCGAAATTTGAAGGTATAACAGCGAAAAGTAGTCGGCAGCAGAGCAACTTTGCTCCCGTGCGAGGATCGCATAGAAGGCTACCCGGTGATTTCAATCCAGAACAACGCTCAACTCCGTTAGCAACATCAGACATCCAACGAATTTCCAACTATGATCCCAACGAAGTATGCTTTCTCAACAGAAGTCAAATAGCCGCTCGACAAGCTATTAACAAAGAGCTACCTGATTTCGACGGTAGTCCCGAAGACTGGCCATTGTTTTTATCCACCTATCACTCGTCCACTCGGATGTGCGGGTTCACTAACGAGGAGAACATGCTAAGGCTGCGCAAATGTCTTAGAGGGAAAGCCCTGGAGGCTGTACGGAGTAGGTTGCTGCATGAAAATAATGTTACAGGCGTGATATCAACATTAAAAATGATATTCGGAAGACCAGAAACCATTATACATGCGATGATCGCTAGGATTAGGACACTGACTCCTCCAAACATTGACCGATTAGAAACCATCGTAAATTTTGCTTTGACGGTGGAGAACTTATGCGCCAATATTGAAGCCTGCGGTGTTCCCGATTTCGTTTATAATGCATCTTTACGAATCGAAATGATTCAAAAGCTCCCTTCCGTATTGAAACTTCAGTGGGCTAATCATTCTAGAACAGTAGCGAGTCCAACGCTGCTGGATTTTAGCAATTGGTTGCACGGCTTAGCAGAAGATGCGAGTGCAGTTATGGTAACAGCCTCGATCCCCAAAACTCGACGGGAGAAAAAGGAAGGTTTTCTGTATCACCACGAGGAAAATAGCGAGGATGAATGTTCACCAGACGCTGAGAAGTTCACAGCTTTTACTCATCAAGAAGCAAACCAGCCCAGAGAAAAGCTTTGTGTCTCCTGCTCCGGAAGTTGTATTACGGTTACAAAATGTCCAACATTTCTCGCACTAGACCATGATTCTAAGTGGAAAATAGTTAAGGAGAAAAGGCTGTGTAGTAAATGCCTCAAAAAACACAACGGATCATGTAGACAACAAAAACAATGTGGAAATAATGGATGCACTCGCTTGCACCACAATATGTTGCATAAGCCAGATATCCCTCCCAGGGATTCTTCTACGAATACGGTTGTTGAACATAGCTGCAATGTCAACCAAAGACTTGGCAGTGGTGTACTATTTAGAATAATACCTGTCATTCTATACGGCTCGAAAAAATCGTTGAACACCTTCGCATTTATCGATGACGGGTCCGAGCTTACATTGATGGAAGACCAGATAGCTAAAGAATTAGACCTAGATGGACCCACTCAGAGCCTTTGCCTAAGATGGACCAGCGGGACTCACCGAACCGAATCCGCGTCGCGGAGAATCAGTCTGGACATCTCCGGAACTGATGAACAGTCGAAACGATATCGATTAGCAAATATCAGAACCGTCGAATCTTTGCAAATTAGGCCTCAAACTTTGGATATGATGGAAATGAGGAAAAAATTCAAGCATCTTCAAAATATTCCCATTCAATCCTACGAGAATGCATGTCCAAGGATTATCATAGGTCTAGAACACGCTAAACTTGGACATCCGTTCAAAAGTCGTGAAGGCAATTTAGATGAGCCGATCGCAGTTAAATCGTGTCTAGGATGGACAGTCTACGGAAAGTGCTCTAACAATCTAAGTACCACACTCTACGTGAACCAACACTCACTCCTGAAGTGTCCTTGCGAAAAAACTAACGATGAAGATCTCAACTTACTGATGAAAAACTTCTTCGCTATTGACAACTTAGGTCTAAATAAATCAGATAACGTTATAATGTCACGAGAAGATCAACGAGCTATTACGCTGCTGGAAAACCACACCTTTCAAAGTGGCCGATACGAAGTGAACTTGTTGTGGAAATATGATCATGCTCGTTTACCAGACAGCAAGTCCATGGCACTTAGTCGATGGAAATGCCTGCAAAGGCGACTGCAAAAAGATTCTCATCTATCCAAAATACTTGAAGAAAAGATGAACGATTACGTCGCGAAAGGGTATGCCCGTCTGCTTTCTTCTGAAGAATTAGTAGAAGATCACCCCAGAATCTGGTATCTACCTGTATTCCCTATAACCAATCCAAATAAACCCGGGAAAACCAGACTAGTATGGGATGCCGCAGCTAAGGCGCATGGAATTTCGCTAAATTCTTTACTCCTGAAGGGTCCCGACCTACTGACGTCGCTGTTTGCTGTGCTTTTGAAATTCAGAGAATCTAAGATAGCCATTTGCGGAGACATCCGTGAGATGTACCACCAGGTACTCATACGGAAAGAGGATCAACAATGCCAACGGTTTTTCTGGGGAAAGAATGACGAAACCAATATGCCATTAACTTATATAATGCAAGTTATGACGTTTGGAGCATGCTCTTCTCCCTGTACCGCTCAATTCATAAAGAATCATAATGCAGAACAATTCAAGCACAAACACCCGGCTGCAACGTCAGCAATAATACACAATCATTACGTGGATGATATGCTTATCAGCACGGAAACCGAAGAAGAGGCAATCAATTTGGCCAAAGCCGTTAAAATAATTCATAGCAACGCTGGGTTTGAACTAAGAAACTTTAAGTCTAATTCAAGCTATGTAGCCGACGCACTCGAAGGCCAATCGGAATCGAACGAGATGAGCGAAAAAGATATGAACGTCGGTAGAGAAAATAGTCCAGAAAAAGTCCTCGGCATGTGGTGGAACACGACGACAGATTGCTTCATGTTTAAGATGTCACCAAGCATTGATTCTGACATTCTCTCCGGAACCAGGACGCCAACCAAGCGCGAAGTTCTTCGCTTCCTAATGCAAATATTTGATCCATTAGGACTTATTGGACATCTCTTGATGTTTCTCAAGTGTCTTTTGCAAGAAATTTGGAGAACATCTGTAGACTGGGACGATGTTATACAGGACAACGAATATCAGAAGTGGAAAAGATGGCTCGAGGTATTCCCCGCCGTGACAACAGTTTCGATTCCTCGTTGTTATCGCAACCTTTGTACGATGGATTCCAGCACTGAAGTGCAAATGCACACCTTCGTCGATGCCAGTGAGAATGGCATGGCCGCTGCAGTTTATTTGAGATTTGAAAATAATGGCATAACAGAGTGCGCGTTACTGAGTACCAAAACAAGAGTGGCTCCGTTAAAGTTCTTGTCAATCCCCCGTTCCGAGCTCCAAGCCAGTGTCCTTGGGGCTAGACTGGCGAATTCAGTAAAAGAATCCATTTCAATAACGCTAAGCAGACGCTATTTTTGGACAGATTCCCGAACTGTCTTAAGTTGGTTATCTGCGGATCATCGTAAGTACAGCCAGTTTGTTTCACACCGAGTCAGCGACATACTGGAATCAACTACACTATCCGAATGGCACTGGATCCCATCTAAGTTGAACGTGGCAGACGATGGTACCAAATGGAAGAACCTTCCAGATCTCAGTAAAACCAGCAGATGGTTCTGCGGTCCGGATTTCCTGCTGCTTCCGGAATCTGAATGGCCACTTCCGGAAGAACCATTGACCTCTACAGATATTGAAATGCGACCCCACATACTAAGTCATAGTCTACCCCTGCCAGCTCTAATTCCGGTCGAAAACTTTTCCTTGTGGCAAACTCTGCTTCGTAAAACAGCCTACGCGCTTAGGTATATTTATAATGCCCAGAGACTGGCCCAAAAGCAACCCATTCTCTCTGGACCCCTACAATCTGCTGATTTGTGTAAGGCAGAGCAGTATCTGTTCCGATACGCTCAAAGAGAGGCTTATCCTGACGAAATTGCGTTATTAAGTGCCAAAACATCCCATCAGAAAAAAAGCTGCATTCCTAAAAATAGCCCATTGTACAAACTATGTACCTTCCTCGATGAAAATTCCGTTCTTAGGATGCAAGGCCGTATATCGTCATGTCAGTACGCTCCACCAGATGCAAAAAATCCGATTATTCTCCCGCGTAACCATCACATTACGAAACTCGTAGTTGCGAGCTTCCATCATCGATACAATCATCAGAACCACGAAACGATTATTAATGAAATTCGACAACGCTATCATGTGCCAAAATTGCGGTCAGCTTATAAGAAAATACGTTCAAATTGTCAAACCTGTAAGAACCTTCGAGCACGACCTCAGCCCCCTTTGATGAGCGAGCTTCCTGTTGGTCGACTTGCTGCCTTTTCGCGCCCTTTCTCACATATGGGTCTCGACTACTTTGGACCTATGATAGTAGTCAACGGTCGCAAGCAGGAGAAACGTTGGGGGGTATTGGCCACATGTCTCACTATAAGGGCCATACACCTTCAGGTGGTACACACACTAACTACCAATTCATGTATTTTAGCAATTCGAAACATCATGGCAAGAAGAGGAGTTCCCGTTTGCATCTACAGTGATCGAGGTACTAACTTCATAGGTGCCGACCGAGAACTTAAATCACTACTCAAAACGGTGAATCAGAACAAGCTTATGGAGGAATTTGTCTCTCCTCATACTCAATGGAACTTCAACCCCCCGGCCTCACCTCATATGGGAGGAGCGTGGGAAAGGCTAATACGAACAGTGAAGAACAATCTCGTCAAACTCAATCCAAACCACCGACCAAACGACGAGATTTTGGAAAACATGCTGATCGAAATCGAAAATGTCGTTAACTCTCGACCACTTACACACGTGGCCATTGAAGATGAAAATTCTCCAGCCCTAACCCCCAATCACTTTCTACTGGGGTCATCAAATGGCCTAAAGCCCTGGGTTGCCTTTGATGACAGCGCATTGGCGGTTCGAAGATCGTGGCAGTTCTCGCAGATCATGGCAAACACATTCTGGCGCCAATGGGTGCATGACTATCTTCCAACTCTAACACGAAGGACTAAATGGTTCAACGATGCAAAGCAGATCGAGGTCGGGGATATTGCGGTTATTGTAGATCCAAACCTACCACGGAACTGTTGGCCCAAAGGACGCATCATTTCTACGCATCTCTCACCTGATGGTCGCGTTAGATGGGCAACCATACAAACTACCAGCGGGATATATGACAGACCAGCGACGAAGCTAGCTGTGTTGGACGTTGGCGTAAGCAAAGTCGTACCACAAGCGAACAGCTTGTGCACTTCGAGGGGGACTGTTACGAGCGCCAATTAGCGCTCCGAACACATCACTCCCCTATAAAACCCTGTCAAATCCGCTGTCATCTTTGACACAGGAAAAGCTTCGGTAGTATGTAAGAAAAAGAAGTCTAAGTAGAAGAGGTAGTGATTCGCATTGCAAGTTGTCTAGCTAAAGTGTGTTTCGGCGCTTAAAGACGGGTGATTTAATTATATCCATAGTTACGTTGTTCTTATCCGAAGGTACTACATGAATTACTTAGAAATCAGAATCATGAATTAATCAGAAAACATATTATGTAACAATACTTTGTATCTCTAGCCAGGCTAATTACCATACCTACTACTCTACTCCACGTTGGTTGCCTTCTGCAACATACAAAAGCATTGATCGGTAAGAATATCTAATTATCACCCAAACGGGAAACTAACTTTCAATTTTACTATTAGTATACTCGCAGTAACTCAGCACAAAGTTAGTGATCGAGCAATCAGGCATTTCTGACATAAAAAGTAAACGGTAAGGTAACAAAAGTGTACTAGAATTCACCCATTCAATTCTAACCTCAAACCGTTATAGATCGCTATACTTACTTGCTGATACGAAATTTTCTACTAAGTTGTGTGACGGCCGATCACTTACAGTAAGTTTACGATAAACAAACCTGGCTTGCATTAACCTTTGTTAATTTTAGGAATTTTATATTTGTTCCAAAAGAATAAATCATAAATCGAAACTACATCGCTGTCTCGCAACACCTCGTCTTGGTTGTTTATCTTCATTTTAGCTGCCATTTTTCTCCGGACTTCATTGAATAAGACGTTAATTCCATAGTTAAAATTCAATGCAGAAATTTCCGAAAGCAGGTCATTGTAGTCTTTACTTCCCGATGCGGGGAACAGTGTTGAGAGTTTTGTAAAATTAGCCATATATATTGCTTTCAACTTTCCGACTTGTTGAATAGTGACTGGAGGGTTATTTATCTGTACAGCAGGTCGAACATCGATAATATTTTTCAAAGAACTAGCCATTGCTTCGACTGCCTCGGCACAATGCTTGTTGGCGATCGAATCTTTTATAGTTTGAACAACACTTTGGTAAGTTTCCTGCGGTGGATCCTGGCAAAATCTTCTGAATTTTTTTAGCACAGCCTGTGGAAGATCACACGTGTAGCCTTCAACGGTGACCGTAACAAAAGTTATCGTTACGAGTAGAAGGAGCAGAGCTGATAATTTAGTACCCATTGCAACTGATCGACAGAAAATACTTACTGTTTGATTGAAGAAGATCCATTTTTATACAATATGTAGCTTGTGACAACCATGTGTCCCATAATTAATCAATGAAGTAAGATGAATTACACCAATTTATTGATGATTCATTTGTATCAACACATCGGCTGAGTAAATAATATTTGTAATGATGTTTCACGAGGGATTTACAGTGTTCTTGACACATACTTGGAACACATACTTGGGAAAGATTATGATCATTAAACATGTTGTTGAAAATAATCGACTCATAAACATTAGGAGCATTTAGGTGGAAAAAATAGAAGAAAATTGAAATAATCGCCTTTGTTGTTATTTTCTTACCGAATATTCGACCGATTATTCGTTTCGCCGAATGGTTGAACCCTAATTTTTAATAAAAATACAGGTATGCCCTGAATATTTTTATTTATTTTTTGTAAAAGTGATTGCTAAATAAAATTCTAAATTAATGTTCCCGTGCCTGTGCCCACCGGTGCATAGGGCCGTGGTAAAAGACCTCCACTGTTGACGATCCGGAGCCAGCGTCTTCACTTGGTCCCAGTCAAGATTCTCGTAGACAGTTCGGATTTCGGCGGCTAGGCTTCGCCGCCACGAGTTTCTGGGTCTGCCTCTTCTTCGATGACCTTCTGGATTCCATTCAAGCGCCTCTCTGCAAATCTCATTCTCATCTTTTCGCAACGTGTGCCCAATCCACCTGCACTTACGTTCCCGAATCTCGATTTCTAGCGCCCTTTGATGACACCGGCGATGTAGTTCCTCATTCGAGATCCAGTTGCCAGGCTACCAAGCGCGGATTATATTCCGCAGGCAGCTGTATGTATGTATGTATGTATAAATCCACCTTGGGTTTGCGGCAGCGCCGCAGTTATGGCCAAGAAAATAACCCACGCGACCATCTTGGCTACCACGCAATACAGTCATAACCTCTCAATGAGACTTTTAAGGGAATAGAATCGCAAGCAGAGGCACTTACGGTATCCAGGGTATAGTGGAGTAGCCTCGAGAAACTATTACCATATTGTTGACTAACCAAAATAGCATGTAAATTATAATCCCGCCCCCAAGGCTTCCGAAAAAAGAGTGCGTCCTTCTTTTACAAAAAGTAATCAAATACGATCATTTTCTCAACCATGCCAAATTCCCTTGACATAAATTAAGAAACGTCAAGTATTCGAAACGGGTAACAAGCACATACTGCTACCCGCTCCTTTTGCAAAACAAAGATACCCTGATGCCCCTAACCCATTTTTCGCTTATTAAATGTGCATTTATGTAATATAATATAATAAAATATAATATAATAAATATAATATAATATAAAACAATATAATATAATATAAAACAATATAATATAATATAAAACAATATAATATACTAGCAGACCCGGTAAACTTCGTCTTACCATTTTAAACTTGGCGTCTATTTCAATTTTTTTTTCGCTGTTTGACTTAAAAAAAGCATCAAAGCATCTTGAGTTGTTAATCGTCTCGCTTTCTTGAACATGCCCTAGTTTTTAAACATATCCATCTTTTCCGTTTGCTCGAATTGGCCCGCTCAATCATATCGGAATCAAATCTAGGAATTTTAACTGATTATTCAATAAATATCTCCAATAAATTTTACATACTTCTTACATGAATCTTTTTCATTTACATTTCTTTTATTCGGATGCTTTGAATATTGCCGAATGATATCAGGAATCAGCTTCCCGTTGCAAATTCGATTTTTTCAGCACTCAACGTTACCATCAAACTTGGCAAACCTCATGCTAAAAAAAATCCACTCTTTATAACTTGTTCCATAAATAACATATGTTGATTATATCTATGTTTCATTTATTGTATACAATTTAGTTGATTGACTTCGCTTTGCTCGAGTTCACTTTAAAGTTTAAATCGTTATCAAAAATTTCTTATTTATTGGAATTTATTGCATATGAAACTTTATGGAAGAAGAATTTTGAATATTGGGACAATTTTTGGAGTGTTTGCTCAATATTCTGCCTAGCGCAGCACTTTTAGCTCCCGAGTAGCTTTTGATGGTATATTTTTTAGAACTGAAGAAATAAAAACATTAGAGATGATTTTTTTCAAACCATTTTCAAGCAGCTTCACTTTCCTCACATTTGGAAGCAGGGGTTATTTATATCCATATTTTCATCAAAATCATGTCCCAAAAAAGGTTCGCCCTTTTTTTAGCAAAATATTCTTATTAAATCAAGAAGTCTTGATTTATTGGGTTAATATTCAAAGCAATTTAATTTGGTTTTGAAAGGAGAAAAGATATGATTAAATTTTTTGTTATTCAACCGAATTAAAGCATTTTTAACTTCTTTTTTATCCTTAAATACATACCTGCCAATTCAAACCATTGTTGTCTTATTTGAAATTTTCCTAAACAGTGTTGAAGGTGATTTGCGATTCTGTTTAAGATTATGTGATATTTTCAAGATTCAATAAGATTTAATTGGAACGCAGGTTTTAAAAAATTAAATACATAAAAAAGAACTAATGTTTCAAGGCTACGATGATTTCATGAGTTTATTCTTTTTTCTGGAAATTTTCATGTAAATTTACCTCGACATTTAAAAATTTTAAATATCCGTTCAGATTTAACACTCGGGAAACCCTATCTGACTATTTTAGAGAAAAATTGGAATATGTTTCATGACTTAAAGGCGCATTGCCACTTGTTTCACCGTGTGAAATGACAGGAGTTAATATTATTTTCAACACTTTAAGGTCATACCAAAAACTTATCAAAATAAAAAAAAAATCAGCTTCTGCTTTCAAAAAAATTATGCTTCTGAAATATTAATCACAAAAAAAAATGTCAACAAAAAATCGGATCTAAAGTCTCATCTACGTAACCAGAATATGTTAAACAAAAACACACATTTATATTAAGTACGAACTTGAATTTTGTGTAAACAAACAGGGAACCTGTAAACAGTTTTTTGGTGAATGATTTTAAAATAAGTTAAGTTTCTTTAGTCAGATTGTTAATTTGGGCCCACCATTTATAAATTTAGAAATCATGTATACATTTTTTGTAAATGTTGAACGTTTGTATTTCTTTGCATTCGGCCTTCAAATGAACATCAATCTTATATAATCCATTTTAAAGGACAGGCTCTTGTTCAGTTCATGTGTCTGTTCATTTGCAACGGATTTTGTGGTTGTTCTATAAATTTAATGGCGCATGATACAACTTCTGTTGAGCACATTTGTACATGTTTGAAAAATATTTCTAGCGTTTTGGATTATAAACCAAGTCTTTCCACTTTTCTTTTTTCAAATGTCCGCAAAGAGTCATACCATTATTTCATACGAATCAGTACTAAATTCATATTATTTAGACAACAATTCCTTCTTGAAATAACACGAATTGAAGTTTTAATTTTTTCAAATCGTTTGAATGGTTTTGATTTGATCGGCAAAAAATTAATCTGGATCACATCTGGGCGTCATTCATTACTACATATGTGCTGTACAAATGATCTAGGAATCAAGAAGAAAAAACACATCTAGGCTTCATGTGGTCACCACGTGCATCGGAATTATGCTTGGTTGAGAAATGCGCGCCCAAATATTCCCTCTAAACAGTATGCTATGCCTGGGATCCTTCGACGTTTGCTTGCGACGCCTTGACCATAGAGACGAAAAACAAACCACCCGCCCGGCGCCCAAAGTAAAGAAAATCTCGAAAAAATTGAAGGCCATGACTTTAATTTCATTCAATTTATTACAAATTTAATGATTACGGACAATTAATGCGACTTTTTGTTGTTTTTATTCGATATAAACCGATTCGCATGCCCACAGAATATTCTAAAAATAATTTCATTTGAATCGATTGGGTCATTTCGGAGGAGTAGTACTACAAACACCGTTACAAGAGAATTTTATATAATAGATATAGAATATAATATAATATAATATGAGATAAGAATGTGGTACACTAAAAAGGTACATTTATTGTTTCCTGAAAAAGATAAAATACCGTGAATCATTCATCACTCAAAAGAATAAGATATTCAAATATCAATACAAATTAATTCTATAATCTGTAGGATACAAGAAAGGTGATTAGCTAAATATTATAAATCAAAGCGATCGAGATCTGAAATAAAGAGTTGATCAATTATGGAAATCTAAACCTTTTATTTTAGTTATAGAATGAATAGTAATATCAGCTAATCAATCAATTTCTTCGTAACTTCAACTGGAATTTGAAGAGGTTAATATTTCAGTTTAGGTGCTGTAATTTGGATTCGCCAATTCTTCTTATCTGAAATCAAGGGCATTTATTAATATTAACTTCGGTTGTAAAAATCAAACGTTGGGCAATACTACAATGACTATATATGTATATGAACATATGAATATGAATACAAAAAAGAATATGTTTAAAAAAATTAGGTAAAAACTTGTGCTGGGGTCTCTCGAGCTTAAAAACAAAAAAATCAGTAAGGTAGGAAATTTGTTATTGATTTGATGATGATGATGATGATGATGGTCATGATTGTATATTTATACAACTGCTATATCACAATCATCATTCATTCTTCACTTATTTTTGGAAATTAATGTTGGAGTATGACAAATTAAATTTATTTTTATGATTGTTCGTAAATTATAGTTCTGCATCCGGACATCATGATGAAACCTGAAAATGATATTTTGGTAGCCTATTGAATTGGTGAATTATTAAATGATTGCAATAAATACGATTAGTTTAAATTTCGTTCAGCAAGAGTTGAAAATTAATTATATTTTCAGTTAACATAAATTTTTATCAAAATTGTTATAAAAATATAATGATAATCGCAATCAAAACTGAAAACAATCAAATAACTAACAATCACTAAGTATCGATGAAAATGAAAAAAAAAAAAATCACTAATCAAATCGCTGATTCTCACAACGTATACATTAAACATTGCAATGTTAGGATTCAAACATAAAATTAAGTGATTTACAACTGTTTGAACTACTGAGGAAATAAAACAAAAATATTTAAAACATTGCAATTGTTGCATAAAATAAAAACAATCTACCGAGCGAGTTTTGAAGCTGGAATAGAAAATATTAAAAAAACATTTACACGAACCATCAGCACGACCACGAATTTATTAAAACTGAAATAATTCAAATGTTAAGCTATATTTTGTGCCCTCAGCTGCTATTTTGATTGTACCTGTTAAAAATGTGGCAGTTAAAAATCGTTCACATGTTGTAAAATAGGGGAAACTGAATTATTTGGATAAATTATGTTGTAGAACTGTTTGAACTTGGCTATAAACTAATAAGCTAAGTGGAAAAATAAAAATTGCAAGCGGCACCGGCACGGCAACATTAACGATCTATGGCTATAAGTCTTCCACACTGCTCGGGAGGACGCTTCCGCTTTCTTTCGAGCAGTGCCTGGGGTATGAGTCCACCTCGCAACTGAACGTAAAACATCGCACCATTAGCCGGTGTAAAATTTCATTCACAACTTGCTTCAGAGAAAAACCACATGGTTAGCACATTTACAGAAACAGGATTAGATTGATTATAATGAAAAAGATAAATGAATAAAGGAATTGTCTCACCAGCTTTGGATGGGCATTTGGTTACTTGTGTCTCTCTCTTGGCTCTTAAGTTCCAACCACCATGCTTGGGGGGAAGGAAAATTGCACCGTACCGTACCCCTATACGCACACCACGCACATACTGAGAGTCCTCTCCCAGATAGTCGTTTCAGCTCCGATTGGATAAAAAAAAACATCGCATACTCGCGTTATTTTTTTAATTAAATACACACACCATGAAATTTACACAGGGAAATATCTTGCAGATAAAATCAAATCTCCTCTGTTTTCACAACTCTGCCATGCGTTTACATAACCGAACACTTTAAATTTAGGTTAAAACGAAAAAGGATTGAAACATTCTTAAAAGGGTCAGAACAACTGGATGCAGCCGAAGCGCAAAGTTGAATCACAATGTCCCGCATCGAACATCAAAGCAGTGTTGTTTCATTCTATTTTGCGTCACACTACTACACTCTCCTGGATTTACACCCCCGGCAATCACGCACAGTTCACATACACTACTTTTCATTCTGATTCTTGATGACGATGACGCATCCGATTAGGATTATGTATGCACATCACAAAAAGGTTTAGCATAGAAACTCCCACCATCAAAAGGAAAAGACATGACATATACAAGCAAACAACTTGATTCTAGACGCGGCATTGGGAAAATTCAGTCCGCTTTGGAATGGTTTCAATTAATGATCACTGTTAGTCCTACTGGACCCAATTTCGATTGAATTCTGTATTATTCCTTCGAGATACAACCTATTGCACTACTTTTTCCAACTTTCCGTAACTGAACCGAACAAAATCATCAAAAAATCGATCGTTTTCTCGGAGCGTAAGAAAGATGCGCGTGTAGCAATCCGTGTTGCCAACAAAACTGGGATTATATTCCGCAGGCAGCTGTTTACAAAAACAGTTTTCGCGTCGTTATCGCATATATGCACCAAATTTCGCACCCATACAGCAATACAGATTACACGTTTGAGTTTAAGATTCGATTTTTTTTCGTAAAGATATCTGACGTTGTTACGTATGGAAGAGCAGCGGCTAGACCAGCCAAGGCAAGGTACTCTAAGAGTACGGAACCTCAGGGCCGGCTGACTACTGGGTAACTAAGGACTTTACGGATAAAATACAAGAAACCGGAAATTTCATGTTTCTATGCATTTTATTCATGTTTTTATGTTGCGTGTTGTCTGTGTGTATAAAACAATGTTCTGTCTGTAATGTGGCGTGTAAAAACTCACTAACCGTAATGTGCTGTTGCTGTTGCTGCTGCGTCGCGACGTCGTTGTTCCAGAATTCCAGTTCCGGAAGCAGTAGGGCCGTCAATGCATTGGCGTATCGACGAGGTGCCGAAACCGTCGGCGTCGGCGTCAGCGGACGTTGCTGCACTCGGTAGTTGCAGGCGTCTTCCTTCGTTGGCTGTTAATCGGCCTGCCCACGAGAGTGCCCCGTATCCGGAAAGGCCGAGAAGGGAAGTCGTCCTTAGCATTAAGAGTTCCATAGAACCCGAGGACGATGATACTGGTCTTTTACGGTTAGGCGCGAGACCACAAAGGATCTGCTGGCCGAGCCGCGAGAAAGCCAACCGGTGTTTCCGGGCAGATTCCTTGGAATTTCACGAACACTAAACACAACACGGATTTTACTCACGGACGCCTGGTACAGAAGAGAGCTTGAACATGGAAGCAAGCTTCCTTTTCGACTTTTTCATTCCATTTACCACTTGATCCTCCTTTTCCTCCATTGACAGCAGCACGTAGCAAATGTAGCCTACTGTGGTGCTACAGTGAGCGAAATAAGAATAGCACCACTATGTGTTTCGAATGTTACAATATGAATGATTGAAATTTACGAAAATTTTCTTCCACAGTTTGTTCTGAATTGCTCAACGGATAAATCAAGCATAAGTTTACTTTTTTTGGACGTAGCAATTGGCGTTGAGGACCAAAAATGTGAAAAAAGGGTGCGAAATAAGAATAGCACCACTTGAGTTTTTCAACAAAAACATGATAATTTTTAAAAAAATTACTGTGTAAAAGTGAATAATAACACTTCTACGAATTATTTGAATAGATAACTGCATTTTAAGGAGTTTTCCAGAATTCCAAAGGTTTTCAAAGGTATTAAAAGGGGGTTTTGAAAGATGCTCCTCTAGCGTTAAGGAATTTAATATTTAAGCTATAAAACTTTATCAAACTGCTTGATTTCTTCATTAACATTCATAAGTATGATGCAAAATGATGAAACATAGATTTGAGGCTAAGTTTGAATCCAAAAAGCAGGTTGGAAATCAAAAATACTAATGTTTTTTAATAGTCAAACACTATTCCTCTAGTTTTAAGTCATAGATGGCAGCACTATCATGCCATTTAACCAAATTCATAACCATTTTCGAATATCCGGAATTAATTAGAGTTTGCTGGATAATTTTTGGTCAAGAAATAAATTCATGTACCGTCTAAACGCTTTGAAAATTCTAAGATCACTAAATTCAATAAAAAATTAGAATTGCATCAAGGTCACTAAAACTGAATTTTTTGGAGCGATTATCAGAATAAAGTTATACTTTGCGATGGAGCTTGATGGACCAGACGGCTAGCAGCATTATTGGTATGATTTGCAATTGAATCGGAAGTTGAGATGAGCAGGAATTTGGGCGGTAGTACATTTTTGTGCTGGTGATTCTTTTGCAAATCCGGAAAAGCTTTCTGCAGCGTGATCTTCTACAAAGTTGTGATGGGAAAATACCTCAAAATGATGAATATGGGCCTAAATAAACATGGAATATCAATATTAAGACTAAATTTGGTTTTAACTGCAAGATAGTGCTGCCATCTACGGATTGAAACTGGAAAAAGTGTGGTTTACTGAACAAAATCAAAGTTTTTGATTTCCAACCTATTTTTTCTGATTAAAAATTAATATGGAATGTTTGTTTCATCATTTCACGTCATTCTAATGAAGAAAGTAAGCAGTTTGGTTAGGAATTACAGCTTAAATATTGAATTCCTTAACGCTAGAGGAGCATCTCTTAAAACCCTCTTTTAAAACCTTTGAAAACCTTTGGTATTCTGGAAAACTCCTTAAAATACAGTGATCTATTCAAATAATTCGTAGAAGCATTATTATTCACTTTTACACAGTAAATTTTTAAAAATTATCATGTTTTTGTTGAAAAACTCAAGTGGTGCTATTCTTATTTCGCACCCTTTTTTCACATTTTTGGTCCTCAACGCCAATTGCTACGTCCAAAAAAAAGTTAACTTATGCTTGATTTATCCGTTAAGCAATTCAGAACAAACTGTGGAATGAAATTTTCGTAATTTTCAATCATTCATATCGTAACAAGCAAAACACATAGTGGTGCTATTCTTATTTCGCTCACTGTATCTTGGTGTCAGATAGTACAAGAATATGAATTTACAACCAAAGATACTGTCACTTCAAGATAAGGAAGAAGGCTTTGCCACGAACAATTCGATGTTGGCGACGCCATCTTAAGGGTTCCGGCAAAAGATTCATGCATCTAGCCATGGTAACCAATGTGTGTCTTAGAAAAATAAATCAGCTTTAAAAGTATATCAGTCGGAAGTTAGTACTGCAGAGCCATCTTTAAATGGTGAAAATATATTTTGGTTGATCTTTTGGACGAATTATTAACCTTATACTGCCATCCGAAAAACACTTGATTTGAATTTGAACTAAAAATTAACTGGGAAAATTTTGTATGTTATTTGATGTTGGCGTTGTTGAATACTCAAACCATTGAACCCCATGGAGGGTGTACAAGCTATTTTAGTCGCCTGTCTTCTCAGAAGGGAGCAGCACTGAGCGTATAGAAAGAATTTTCGATAAGTTACATGGGTGTGATACAACACATAAGATTGCGAAACTGAAACCAAAATCGAACAATTTGTGACCAACAGGTTACAACGTGAGCGCCAGATGTTCCGGAGACTCGCAAATGCAAATCCGGCTTTTCGGATTCGGGTTTCGATGTCTTTGTTGGTACCACCATCAGGCGTTATCTAGCTACCAAGATACTGGAAGCACTCCACTTTCTCAACCTGTTGCCCAGCTACCATGAAACTGGAGGGATTTCCTTTGTTGATCTCCATCGACTTGGTTTTTCCGACATTGACTTCGAGACCTGCTGCCTTTGAGCTCTCGGTCGTCGAGATTGCTCTGCATATCCGTTTGTTTTTGGGCGAGCAAAACAATATCGTCAGCCAGGTCAAGGTCGTTCAGTTGCTCCATTATTGAAGGATTCCACGGCAATCCTCGCTTTTATTTTGGGTCCACGCCTCACCAATGACACGACGACCTTCCGCTGGCTCCCGGTTCACCGACCTTCCAATGGATTCTGGTCCGCTTATAATGGATCCGACGCAACGACCTTCCAGGGCACCTGTCCGAAGACCTCCCGTGTTTCCTGGCTTGTCGACCTACACCTGGCTTCCCGATTCGATGAGCTTTCAGTTGCGTCCTGGTCCAACAACCTTCCTTGGTCTTCTGCTCGCCTACCTTCCAGTGGCCTCGGTTCAACGATCTCCATATGGCTCTGCCTCGACAACCTTCCAGTGGCTCTGGTTCCTGCCTCGATGACCTCCCAATGGTTCCTGGTTCGTTGTCCTTCCGGGCTTCAGCTCGTTGTCCTTCTATCGGCGGTGGCACTTCTTTCCACTGTTGATTCTGCTTCATCTCCTTTTCACTAGTGCTGGGCACTTTGGGCATTGGAAAGGCTAATGAATCAAATTGTCCCTGATATTGTCTAAAAACAAGCAACAAAGTCTTTTTTTTATTCTTTCTCCCATTTTGTCTCTTCCTTATGTGTAGCATGACAAAATGAAATGAAGACAACCAAAAATTGTCACATCGTTGAGAAGAAGACGACAAACTCTTATTTGAAATTGTCCTGAAATTTAAAACTTGGGACAATCCGCTTTTACTACCTTTTGAGGCAACGGGCCACTTTTAATTTGAAATTAATTCGGCGGGCCGCACTAAATATACAAATAAGGATAATAATAAGTTTCCGAGCTTAACATAACTTTTTATAACGAAAATTTTTTGAAAAAAAAATTAACAAGGATAAACAAAACTAGTTCATGTACTTGCATAAACATTTTTTTAATATAAGGTGATTAAACCAGCCGAAATTGAATACGTTCATCATTAAATCTTGATGGTTTTTCAATAATTTTAATGTTTTAATTGATTTGAAAAGTTTAGCGAATATCCTTTTTTTTACAAAGTCTTTTTTATTTGTCACGAAAATTTTAGAAAGTTTGTAAAAAAATTTACCGTTTTCTCAGAAAAAACCCTTTTTTTTTTTTGTTCGAACCGATGCGATGGTATTTTTCTTCATCACTTCCATTCAAAAGTTTCATGGAACTCAACCATAACGATTTTTTTGTGCCCATTTTCAAAAGTTTTTCACAATTTAATTAAATTGCATTGATATGGTGAGCGTGTTTTCAAATCATGAAAAATTCATAATTTCACAGATTTTCAACAAAATTTGTCAATGTTACCGTTTGCGTTTTTGATTTAATAATTTTTTTCTTTATTTGATTTATATACCTGAGGAATATGCTTTATGAGGCTGAATCATAAAAATTTGGAAGTAAAATGACCCAATTTTATCAATTTAATTAATTAATGTTTGGCATGATTTGCTCATGATATTTTTGAAAATAGCATAACACAATTCAACGAAATTTAAATTTTTCCGAGGTGCAAGGAATCTCAGAACTGATTTTGACTTATTCGGGGGCGCTGAGTCCAAAATATACAATATTTTTTTTGTCAGCTCTGGTTTTCGAGATAACTTAAAAAATTAGTAAAAAATTAGATCTTGAATTTGTGTACTTTTTTGACAAAACTGTAAAATACTAATACTTATTAAATCAATGATCAACTTTTCCAAAGACCGTGAGTTATTTTGAATTCTGAGAAAAAAAATGGAAGTTTTCATTTCGTTTATTTTTTAAAACCTGCAACAAACGGGAATTTCGACCAAATTCCAAATAAAATTAACTATATGAATTTTTGATATTTTTAAAACCAAAAGTCGAATCTTTTCGCAGTCTTCAACAAAGTTGTTGAATGATTTAAAATTCTGTACATCCATCCAATATTCAATTACTTTCTCTAATTATGTCAGAAGAAGTTGTAATCTAATTTTTGTTGGAATTTCTATAAATTGTGGTAGAATTAAATTTTTTGAAAGCGTTGTATCTCTGAAACAAGAATATCTGGGCAATATTTGAGTCCTTGATGGAATGAAGGATAGTTAATGATTGAAAATCAGCTTTTGGTTTTTATGTGAGTTTATTGGTTGATCAGTTATGAAAGATCGATTTTTACCTACAACTGATTAATTTAAAAAATTCCACATGCGAGTGATCGACAAAATCTGTCAAATGTTTTGAAAGCAGGGCGCCAAAATCTTACAAACTCATTTATTGAATCTCAGGCACCATAAATGCTGTTCCCTTTTGTAATCGTAACAATTTTTTTGTGGGTTGAATCACAGAATTAAACCTATGCTGTTTTAGTCAAGAAATCAAAATTTGTCTGAGTCATGTCGATTTGAAATCTGTAATCGTCCACCCAGTCTTTATTACAAAACTTTCCTTATTTCCGTCATTAATCAAGAACAAAAATATATCACCTCATCATGAAATTTTGATTTGCTTGAAACGAGAAGACTACTATTAATTTAATGATAATTAACAAACTATCGTGGAAAAAAATCGAGAAATAAATTTCATTTGAGATAAGCTTCGCGGGCCGCACAGACATGTCTCGAGGGCCGCATGCGGCCCGCGGGCCGCGGGTTGCTCATCCCTGATCTAGCTGATTTCGTGATAATAAAAAATTATGAGATCAAATCTACCTAATCTGAAAAGAGCTCTTGGCCTAACATTAAGGGAGCCCATGTTAGAAGTGGTACAGGGACTCTGGGTTGTAACCATGGCCAATCTGGCCGGTTCCGGAACAAAAAAATGTCAAAGCTATCGGATCAAGGCTTGCGGAATATTGATAGAATGCTCTTTGCCTCTTCATGAAGAGAATCGATAGGAGAAGTGATTCGGGGACACTCGATCGTGGCCATGGCCAATGTGTCCGTTGCCGGGATGAAATATGTCAAAGTTATTGATTCCCGAACCGCTTCTCCTATTGATTCCCTTCATGAAAAGACCAAGAACTTTCTAGAAATATGCTGCAAGTCTTGATCCGATAACTTTGACATTTTTCGTTCCGGAACCGACCAGATTCGCCATGGCCACGATCCAGTTCCCCTAGTCGCTTTTCTTATCGATTCTCTTCATGTTCAGACCAAGAGCTTTCTATCAATATGCCGCAAATCTCGATCCGATAACTTTGACATTTTTCTTTCCGGAATCGGCCAGATTGGCCATGTCCACGATCAAATGTCCCCGAAACACTTCTCCTATCGATTCTCACTATGAAGAGGCAAAGAGCTTTCTATCAATATACCGCAAGTCTTGATCCGACAACTTTGACACTTGACTTGACACTTGACTTTTTCGTTCCGGAACCGGCCAGATTGGCCATGGCCACGACCCAGGGTTCCCGAATCGCTTCTAATATCGATATC